>NW_023606370.1:0-40001 GCF_013339745.2 Dermacentor silvarum
ACTGTAGTTGAGGTAGCGCAAAACTTCACGTCCGGTGGGTGTGAGCTTGAGCCGCTCTAGTTGGCTGATTTTATCAGCCTCGGAGAGCTCTTCCCACGTATTGGGACCCGAGCTCGAGGAGTTTCTCCGTGATGCCGTGGTGGAAGGGTCAAGGCTACTTTGATTTGCCTTTCGAATGATGACATTCAGTTTCTTGATTTCAGCCGGTTTGAGTGTCAGGTAGGGGTGCCGTAGGTGATACGGCTAGTTAGGAGAGCTTGAATTATCCTTAGAGTGTCTTCCTCCTTAAATCCGCTTCTGTGGCTGGTTATCCTCTTGACGAGATGCGTAACTTGTGAGAGTGTACGTTGGAGACGCGGAAGAGTGGCCGCTCCTGATCCGTCTTTGTGGATGTGAAGACCGAGTACGCAAAAGGAGTCGACTGTAGAGATTTGGGTTCCGTTGAGCGAGACGCTAGGATCGGGTTCGATATATTTGGGCGGTCGTCCTCGCGTCCCTGCTCTGAGCACGAGAAGCTCCGACTTTTTAGCTGCGCATTGGAGACCGCAGTCTCGGAGGTGGCTTTCGATGGTGTCGATGGCTTCTTGTAGACTGCGTTCTTGTTGTCCAGTAGTAGGTGCTTTGGTCCAGAGTGCGATGTCGTCGGCGTAAAGGGCATGACAGGTTTGGGATGGCATTGAGTTGTTTTGGCAGCTTGATCATCGCGATGTTGAAAAGGAGTGGTGAAATAACTGATCCTTGTGGAGTTCCTTTGTTGGATAGCCGAAATTTATCGCCGCCGAGATTGCAGACGCCTACTGTTGCTGTTCGGTGTGTCAAAAAGCTGCTGATGTAGTTATAGATCCGGGCTCCACAGCCTGTATCTTCGAGGTTGCGGAGGATGGCTTCGTGGCTTACGTTGTCAAATGTGCCCTCTACGTCGATTGCCAGTATTGATGATTTGCGTCTGCGATCAAGGTAGTCCAGCAGGTCTTCCTTGAGGAGCAGGAGTACATCCTGCGTTGACAAATGCTGTCGGAATCCGAACATGGTGTGCAGCAAGTATCTGTTGTCCTCGGGGTATGGGGTTAACCGGTCGTGCACCATGTGCACGAGGAGTTTGCCCACGCAGGACGTGAGGAAGATGGGACGGAGGTTTTCGATGCGAACGGGTTTGTTGGGTTTGGGGATCATGGTGACCTCCGAATGCTTCCAGGCTGCTGGTAGGTCCCCGTCTTTTTCCAGCAGTCGTTGTAGTACTGGAGTAGTGCTGTTGCGGCCGATTGCGGAAGGTTGCGTAGGAGCTTATTAGTGATTCTGTCCTTGCCGGGACTAGTGTTTCTAGTGAGTTTGGGTAAGGCTGCGTAGAGCTCTGCTTGCGTGAATGGTCGATCAAGGTCTGGGTTTGGTGCGCCGTCGTACGCCTTGCCGCTCGCCGACGAAGTGGCCTTGTCGCAGCTAAGTTTCTGCTGAAGTACACGAAGGAGATCGTCCTCCGATCTAGCGTGGTTGTGGATTAGTCTGCGCAGATATTGCCGTTGTTGCATTTTGGTGCGGTCGGTAGCGAAGAGAGCGCGTAGGAGGTGCCAGGTTTCTTGGTGCTGAGTGTTCCTTGTAGGCTGTCACAAAAGGTGTGCCAATTTTCCTGATAAGTTGATCCGCGTAATCTTGGGCCTGTATGGTGAGAAGAGGGATTCGTTGCTTAAGTTTTCTATTCAGTTTCTGCCTCTTCCACCTCCTCAGGAGGCTTCTTTTGGCCTCCCAGAGATGAAGGAGATGCGGGTCGACTGCGGGGCTGTTGGTGTTTAGTTGGATGTTCTTGGTGTGGTGTTCTGCGGTGATGAGAAGGCCCAGAGCCAATGGTCAATGTCGTCGATTGTTGTGGGCCGCTGAGGTTGTCTCTGAAGGACTTCCAGTCAGTTAGTCGGGCAACTCCAGTCTTGGTTTGCTTCCGGTTGTGGGCGATGTCAAGTTGGAGAATGTGGTGGTCGCTTCCGAGCGTGACATTTTTTATTTAAAGTACCAACTAGCTGGGTTGTAATTACATGACACTAACAATCTAGCCGACCCCCATTCATTTAGGGACCTAAAATTGTGTTAGTTATCACAATTCACCGAATGAAAAGCATCATATATGTGCTATGCGTCCCTTATAAATTTAAAAGGACGATACGTCCTCCTACAACAAAAATATGCCACACATAGGGGACTCTGAATTGTGCAAAATGTTGGGCGCAGAAGCAAGGACATTAAGGGAAAAAAACGAAAAGGGGGGGGGGGGGTGTTTGATGACATTGTGGCGATCTGCCACGTGTTTTAAAAATTGTATGCAAGACAATATTTGTACCCGTTGAAAGCGTTCTGCTCTATTCCCTGTGATAACGTGTGATACAATGAAACCTATTTTTACCTGCGTAGGTGAATTTATGCGTATCTGTTTCAGGGATACAAGGTGTGGTTGCCGAGATAGCAGTCAAATTCTTTAGTTGGGGGTGCCGAGCTTCGAGTGCAACGATAGACAAATCAAGGCTGCCGAGAATGCGCCGTATAAAGGGCATCGACTATCACGCTACGTGACCTTCAAACAGCCAGAGGAAAATCTGTAGACAGACAACACCTGTACGGCATTTAAACTGATGTCGTTGCCACCGAACGTTCTTTGTAGCAATGTCGTATGCAATGGGGAACGAAAGCTCCTTGCGTCGCTTGCGCATGCAGCAAGGTGCACCAAATCAACCGAAGTCAGGCGTGTAGCGCGAGAACACTGTGGCTTTAGAAGCGTTTCTACACGTAAGGGCTCCAGTTCTACCTGAGCGTTCTCTATATTTATCGTCTGAAATATCGAGCCGTCTCGCTCTTTTCGCTACATGACAATGCAACCAGTTGATCTAGCGAATCGTGCCCTCTTCTTACCACGATGCGTTAACAACGCAGCCACCACTTCCTGTCCAACCGGGCACCGCCACGTAACAGAGGGGACAAAGGAACAAACGTTAGGAAGTTGCCTTATGCCTTCGACCAGTTCTCCATGGCAGCTGGGGTCAGCGTGGTTACGTCATGACTATTACATACTGCAGCATTCGAAACAACGGAAAGGGGAACATTATTGCCGACAACGCGAAGTGGCAGCAAAAATTGCTATTCCGTGTAAGGCTCCTCACCTTCCCCTCTCCCCTCACCTGGCGCGTTTGTAAAAAAAAATTATGGGGTTTTACGTGCCAAAACCAGTTCTGATTATGAGGCACGCCGTAGTGGGGGACTCCGGAAATTTGGATTACCTGGGGTTCTTTAACGTGCACCTAAATCTAAGTACACGGGTGTTTTCGCATTTCGCCCCCATCGAAATGCGGCCGCCGTGGCCGGGATTCGATCCCGCGACCTCGTGCTCAGCAGCCCAACACCATAGCCACTGAGCAACCGCGGCGGGTGGCGCGTTTGTACTGCGGTGTCTTTAGAGACTGCCTGTTCGCGTGTCAGCACCGCTGTAGGCCTCGTGCACTCATATGGCGAGGCCAGCGCTCCCGAACGCTGCAGCGCCGCTGCGTCCAGGTTGAGAGTAGTCCCTGTGTTCCCTTAAAAAAATTAAATAAGTTCATGGGTCTTATGTGGCAAACCACGATGTCATTTTGAGGCACGCCGTAGAGGGGGGTCTGCGGATTATTTTTGACCATCTGGTGTTCTTTAGCGTGCATGCAACGCACGGTAGACTGGCATTTTTGCATTTCGCCTCCATCGAAATGCGGCCAACGCAGCCGCGATTTCGCGCCGTCACGCAAAGTCACTACGTTTCCATGGCGGGTGATAAGCAACCTTGACGAGTTTCAAACGAAGCAGTTTGGTTCGCGGTGCTAACTTGTACGCCGCTGATGCTGCATTGCGTGAGAGAACTAATCAGCAGTGCCGTCGGTTCTTTCGGAAATCTTCGGGAAGTGTGTCGCACAAAAACAAGCATGGAGTACGACGTGCGCTTGTTTGTAAGCACACTGTTTTCTCGCTACACATTTACTACTTGCATGGCGCTCTTTGGCCATATGTAGCCCTTGCGTCGATAAACGTCATACATCATCATCTTGCTATGCATTCCAATTATTTTCGGAACACCGGTTTTCTAGTGCTTGCTGTTTAGAAAGCTACCAAGGTAAATACACCTGGTAGCGGAGCTTCCATAGAAGCCTATACGTTCAAAACATGTGGGTCTTAGCGCCATCTGTGTGAGTAGGAAACACGTCCGGCGGAAAAAAATAGTTTGACGTCATATCCGTTAAAAAGAGAAGTGACGTCATTTTGTTTTCATAGGCACGAAATTTGTTTTCGGAGGCCTGCCATTAGCGCTGTATATTCAAATGCCCCCATTCGACTGGATGGGCGTTCCGAGCTTTCAGCGCGGAACACGATGCAAGAAAAGGTCAGCCGTAGGGGTGTCGAAATCGCATCGCTGCACAGAACATACTTTCTTGGAGGCCGACGAACGGTTTGGCCGTAGATTGCGTAGAGTGATCATCCTTTTGTCTGACGCCAAGCCCGTCGGCCAGCTCTGTCGCAAGAAAACAGCTAAAGCAAACAAGTATCTGACGGTCGCTACACCCTACTTTTGACTGCACAGGTTAAGAAACAATAAAACTACCCGCGTCACCTAATTCAGACAAACGTCAACATGCAAAACAACACAACATGTGAGGGGGGCGCACTGTAACAGGTGAAATTTACGACCGCGCCTTTCCACGAACTCCAAGCTGCATGCAAGTGGTAGCGGCGTCAACTCCCGCCGGTATCGATGGGCGCTCTCACGGCGGGCGCTGAAAAAAGGTATTTATTGATAATGATCAAGAAAAATAGAGTTGTATGTTCTTTTCATGCCATGCGAATATAAATTTAAATGGATTAGGAATTTATTTTCGTTGAATGAATCTTACTGCGTATTGCTTTAATTAAAAACGCTGTTTTCTTTCCCATTGTTATTCCCTCCAAACATAGTCGCGCTTCAATCGCTGCTCCCATAACGACCCTTGCTGATGTCGGTGAAAAAGATCAGCACGCAATGCTGATCTTTTTCAGTCAGCAAAAGATCAGCATTGCGTGCCCAGCAAGAACGGCGAAGACGACGACGAAGTCGAAGATCCCGCGCCAGCTGGAGAACCGTCCCTTCGTGTCTGGCATTCTTCGTGTCTGGCTGCTGGTACTGTTGATTGCTCTTTCACTCCGCGCATCAGATACCGCACCTTCTTTCTTCCGACATGCTGGGGTCGGCTCGTAGAAAGAGACGCGTCATGTCCTCGACATACATTGCGACACCTTCATTCGGCATTTGTATACGGGACTGGAGATCGCGCTCAGGTCGTTCTCGGCGAATCAACTGAACGCTTTTTAATTTCCTCAGGACCTCAATAAAGTTCGTACTCACTCACTCACTTGCTGACTGAAAACACCAGGTGGCATTATTTAATTTAATTAATTAATTTTTGCTGTAGTCGCGTCGTCCTCCGAAGAACTGCGAAGCAATTTTTTTTGTTCCCGACCACAAAACGCATTTTTTGCCTCGTGTTCATGTCCCTATGTGTGTGTGTGTGTCTTACCTAATTTGTGTACTTTCCATGTGCGTCTTGTGTTGAAGCATCGAGTCGATGCTTCATTGGAAGGGAGAATAATGCCACCTAGTGTTTTGAGCCAGCGAACGCTCATCATTGCGTGCCGAGCAAGAACGGCGAAGAAGACGACGAAGTCTGAGATCCCGCGCCAGCTGGAAATTATTCAATTAGCACGTATATAAAATCTGCCCGACTCTTGGCCGATCCCCGTGAGTGGGTATGCGCCAAAGATGATAAGGTCATCATCATCATCATCATCAGAACCGTCCCTTCGTGTCTGGCAGTCTTCGTGTCTGGCTGCTTGTACTGTTGATTGCTCTTGCTTTAGCGCGTGACAATATTAACAGTGATGTGCAACTTCCGAGCTTACTGAAAGAACGTCCGCGCAAATTTCGGAAGTTTGTCTCATCTGACATGTCCTTCGCGTATCTTTACAATACATAATGAAGCTGCTGTCGAAGACGCAGTATGAATTTTTAACACTTACAATGCATATTTTAAATCTGTACTCATTGCTGATAACGCAACGATACCCTCGTTGGGTACTTCCTCTGCTTGCTCTATTCCTGATATCACAATCTAAGCACAAGGTGTACGGAACCTCATGCTTGAATTAGGCACCAAGAAATGTCCCGACTCCGCTAAAATTCCCTACTACATATTCTTCATGGACTGTTTAATACCTGTCAATAATTTTTGTAAAATTCTGATCTAGTGGTGTTGTACTCTCTTCCTGGAAGGTAGCGAAAGTTATTCCTCTCCATAAAGTGGGTGGCAAGCACGCACTTCGCAACTACATACCAATTTCGCCAACGTCCCGTTCTTGTAAAATGTTTGAGCACATTGTCCAGGAGCACATCATTCATTTCTTAGAAACCTACAACCTTCTATGCAGTGTTAAACATTGTTTCCGGCGTGGATTCAGCATGGTGACTCCACTGACAGAAACATGACACGAGATTTCTTTTCAAGAAAATTCTTCAAATAGATCGACTCAATGTTTATACATTTTTCTATGGCGTTTAACACAGTGCTTCATTCTAAAGTTTTGTTTAAACATGGGACCATTCTAAAGTACGAAAAATTGACTGGACAGCCAGCTTTCGTATATCCAACAATTCGCCAGTTTTAATTCCGCAGAATTTGTCAAATTTCCAGATTTATGCGGTATACGTCAGAGTTCAGTTATACGTGTTGTCTTATTCCTCATCTATATAAGTGACCTACCAAATAACTTGCCCTCTAAAATCCGCCTATACGCTACGAATGTGTCCTTTCCGATGTAATTGAAACTCCCGAGGATAAAATACGCCTTAAAATTCATTCGCACTGTTTTGCGCATGGTGTGAGACACAGCAATTGAAGATTAACTTATCCAAAAGTGTTATGTAATTTACAAACTAGACTACACCTTCATTGTTTTATTATTTACACGGTAACTCACATTTAAACAGGGTATACAACTACACATATCTGTGTGGCGTCTTCAAAAGCATTCTATCTTGGTTTCACCATGTTCAGCCGGTAGTTAACAAAGCACTCAAACAGACTGAGATATGTAAAACGTACTATTCCCTGACGCAAAGGCGACTAAGCTTCTATTATACAAAACGCTAATCCGGCACATACTAGCATATGCCTCAGTATTCTGGTGCCCGTACCACCTCTGTGATATAAATGAAACTGAGGCGGTACAAAAATAAATCAGTAGCCCCTCCCTTGTTGACAAACACCCTCCCTTGGGTGTTCCTCGGAACGATTTCCACTGACGAGTACCACGTTGTGCTCGAACCACAACCGGTAACACGCACTGCAGCTCTCTCCGAAGTTCCGGTTGAGAAACTCGCGTTAAAACCTGGCTCGCACCGGGGAAGTTGGCGCTAGCGTTGCCGAGGCGTGCACCATCGTTGTCTGGTTCCTGGAGGGAAAGACGACACTGACGTTTCGCCTGGGCTTCAGAAGCCCTCACGCTAGAATCGGCATGTCGATGACGAGCCCTTTCCTGAGCGAGGTTGTGGCGCCGTTGCGCAAACGCAGCCTGCTCCTTGGCGGAACGTACCACGGGGCCTTCCCATCCGGGCGCCGAAACTGATCTGAGGCGAGGGAAAGTATGGCGGAGCGCGCGCCAACCCCTTTTCTACCTTTCCCTACCCGCGACCACGGTGTAAGAAAATGCTAGGACGGCTTGGCCGCACGGCGGTTTTCTTATCAGCTAGCACGAGTCAAGTCGTAGGCTCGGTTTGAAAGGTGAATTGAATTTTATGCGTAAGTGTCAAATGACCCATTGAGCGAAATGCAGCTCCATTAACGTGAAACCTGGGGAGGTTCGAAGCGTGCGTGTAGTGATGTACCGCTAATGGGCTCATAGTTGGTTCATAATAATGGTTCATAACCCTGTAAACGCGGCCTCGCCATAACGACGACAGAAAAGTGAAATTCTACGCTGGAATGATGAGCGGCAACGCAGCCAGCTGTGGAAGACGATGACAACGACCGCATTAGCGCTCGGCACGCGGGACGCTCGGCACGAGCACGAGCCTGTTGCTTACCGTGACGACGACAGGAGACGCCGACAGCCGGGTGCATAAGGTCCTTCGCACCTAGAAGGCTGTGGGCTTTATACACCTCAGGTTCTACATATGCTTCTCCCGTTCTCTGTCCTTCCTTCATTGAAGTTAGCTCTTCGTTGTTCGTCGTGAAACCGATTCAGTGAAATTATGTACAATATCATTAACTTGTGAGGCGTTGCGTATAAAGGGCCGCGAGCTTTTCAAGCATGACATCGCCTCCATCTTTGAATAAATCGACTGTTATTCCATCTTCTCCAGCAGCTTTTCCTGGTCATGTCTTTCAAGGCCCTTCTAATTTCATCGCTAGTTATAGAATGAGCCTCTGTTCATCACTACTTCGAATGAAAGTAGCTTGGCTGTTCTGGGTACTGTACAGGTCAGTATAGAATTACTCAACTGCCATTACAATGTCATCGAAATTGCAGATGACATTACCCTGCTTATCTTTCAGTACATACCACTTGCCTATTCACCAGTATTCACCAAAATAGTTTCCAATAAAATGAGGGCAACATTTGACTTCAGCCAACCAAGAGAACAGGCTGGCTTCAGGAAGGGATATTCTACGATGGATCATATCCATGTCATCAATGAGGTATTACAGAAATTTGCGCAGTACAATTAAACTCTGGATGTGGCTTTCATAGATTATGAAACAAACATTTGATTCAGTAGAGATACCAGCAGTCATAAGACATTGCGTAACCAAGGAGTACAGGAGGCATACGTTTATATCTTGGCAAATATCTACAGGATTGCGCAACAACTTTGGTTCTTCACAAGACGACTAGAAAGTTACCTATGAGGAAAGGAGTCAGGCAAATAGACACAATCTCTCCAATGCTATTCACTGCATGCTTAGAAGAAGTATTCAATCTCTTAGAATGGGAAGGCTTAGGAGTGAGGATCAACGGCGAATATCTCAGCAACCTTCATTTGCAGATGACATTGTCCCTCAGCAACAATGGGGACGAATTACAGCAAATTATTGAGGACCATAACCCAGAAACTGTAAGAGTGGGGTTGAAGATTTATGCAGAAGACAAACATAATGTTCAATAGTCTGGCAAGGGAACAAGAATGCAGGATCGCAAGTCAACCTCTAGAGTGTGTAAAAGCGTACGTTTATCTAGGTCAATTACTCACAGGGGACCTGATCACGAGAAAGAAATTTATGGAAGAATAAAATTGAGTTGGAGTGCATACGGCAGACATTGCGAAATCTGACGGGGAGCTTACCACTGTCGTTGAAAAGTGTACCATCATGCATTCTATCGATGCTAACATATGGGGCGGAAGCTTGGAGGTTAGCAAAGAAGCTGGAGAACAAGTTAAGGACCGCACAAGGAACGATGGAACAGAAAATGTTAGGCCTAACGTTAAAGACGGGAAGAGAGCGGTGTGGATTTGAGAGGAAACGGGGATAGCCGATATTCTAGTTGACATTACGCGGAAAATGTGGAGCTGGGCAGGCCATGTAATGCGTAGGATTTATAACCGGTGGACCATTTGAGTTACAGAATGGATACTAAGAGAAGGGAAGCGCAGTCATGGACGGCAGAAAACTAGGCGGGGTGATAAAGTTAGGAAATTTGCAGGCGCAAGTTGGTATCAGCTAGCGCAAGACAGGGGTAATTGGAGATCACAGGCAGCAGCCTTCGTCCGACAGTGGACATAAATTAGGCTGATGATGACCATCATCATCATAATTAACACTTCGTGCTGACTATCAAATTATATACTTGTCAGCTGCTAAACAGTCTTCGACGTGCAGCTTTTACGAACTTTAACTGAAACCACTTCTGCACACACTAACGCATTTTAACACAGTTTTGTTTTTTCACACACTATTGTACTGTGCAATTATTTACCTAGCAATATCCGTTCCCTCCCATCGAAGCAATTTGTCGCCGCAATCGTTGGAAACACAGCATAGTACTATTATCCCTATATTTTGTATAACGTTTAATTTCTTTGAGCTGTTGAGTTGTACCAACCCCTGCAATAGCCTATTTAAGCAGCAGTATGTTTAAATAAATAAATAAATAAGAACAGTCTGCCAGCGGACGCAGGGACGCTGTCTACAGCCGCCGACGTCGAGAGTATAAAAACTGCTTTTACTATTGCAGAATGTTTAGCAACAATAGACCGTTAGAAGCTATGCAAGGCACCAGGACAGGATGGCATACCTTACAAACTTTACAAAAGCACGAAATATAATGTTCTCGCTAAGTTTTGGGGGCCATCAATAAATGTTGGGCCATTCCTCATTCTTGGCGGCATGCAAAAGTGCCTCCTATCCTCAATACTGGACACCCTCCAGACAATCTCGCTCGTACGCGTTCAATATCACTAACATCAACTTAAGCAAGCTGGTGGAGTGGTGTACTCGTAACACGTATTACATGGTGGCTCGAGCGATAGTCCTGCTATCATCCTGACCAAATCGTGTTCCGTCGCGATCTCGGCACTCAGGATGGCCCTGTGTACCTTTCTTCTATGGCTCCCTATCGGAGGCCGCTCTCGACGTATGGGTACCATTCTGGCGTTGAACATTCCCAAAGCATACGAATATGCCAGCCACGAATTTATTGTCGGAATTCTTCATGGATTCAATTTCTTATTCGTATTTGCGCATTCTTCGACGTTTTCTTCGCGCTCGCAGTTTTTTCATTCACCCGGCTTGCCAAGGAGCAGGTGAGTTCGTCTGACATCGTGGTGTCCTACAAGGATCGATACGCGCTCGCACCAGTCCCTTTCAGCACCGCTATTCTTCCACTAGTTTCGAAGCTATAGCGATGTTACAGCACGCACAATACATCATGTAGATGGACGAGGTCACTCTTTGGTTCGTTATGCCTGAAATCTTCCGCCAAGAACAAGCGCTTGAAGAGGCCCTAGGCGTGACTCACAACTGGTGTGCTAAGATAGGGCTTGAAATATACAAAGAAAAGACGGTATACATGTAGGTAGCGAAAAAGTATGGGCGCCGTCTACTTGCACTGTGGCTCTTCAGTTAATTTGGATCAGCAGCCATTGCATGAGGCTTCAACCATCATGTGCTTGGCCTTGAAATTCATGTCTTCTAATCTGCGGGACCATAGGTCAAGAGCGCAAGCAACAGGCAGCGGAAACGATACACTCGCTACGCAGGATTGCGAAATCTGGCGGCGCGAGCGCCGACACGGCCAGCCTTCTTGTACATGAGTACTGCAACCACAGCTCGTCTACTGGGCCTGTTTCACCAGTCTCACCTAGACCAAATAGGCTCGCCTTGCGGCCAATAATCACGAAATCATGCCTGTCATAACATTACTGCACGTCTCACTCCGGTGCCAACCCTACAATCCCGAGTCCCAACACACCACTACACTCTAATCTTGGTAACCTATAAGTATACCTATAAACATCAGTAACTAATAAAATAACGGTACATCGTCAGTCCTTTTGATGTTTTCATTATTATTGCTCATGCTAAGGGTTACAATGATGAAACTGAGTGCGACGGGAGCTCTTTATTAGTTACATTGATCTGCTGCCAGCATGTAACCTCTATATTGTAACCTATAGAATTTTAAGTAACCTTTAACCGAGACCCGACGGAGACATTATATAGGAAGTGGAAGTTCGCAATTTACACAGTATAACAAAGCGCAGGATAAGTAACCTGCATGCACACGTTGTTGATCCACTTGATAAGCATGTGTACGGGTGTTCAGTCGCAAATTTTGCATGAGATCAAATTACTCATTGAGCCGGCAGAGCCACATATCGGAAGTATACGCCGCGGGAAAGAATGTTCTGCAAGAATAATGACGATTCTTGCCGGAAGTACAATCACCGAATGAGCAAATATTATATACAATTAGCGCTTTTCACAGGCCCTACATGTGTCCTGCAGAAAGCTATCTCGTTGCCGCCGCATGCCGCTGCCGACACACGCCGCCGCAAGTGTTTTTCTTTGTTATGAGTCTCACATTCACGGATTGGAGAGCACTTTTGACGTATGTTTAGTTCATCTCGTGGCAAAATAATGCTCCTCTGGCACTTCTGCCTTCTTCATGAGGCGAGAAAAAGAAGGATGATTATTATTATATGGAGGAACCTGGAAGGCCCTTTTGCCGTGTTTACTCAGTGCGAATTTGCTTGGGCGCATTCATGGAGCAAGCTCAATCGCAGACTGATGTAGCAACGTTTTCCTCATATTACAACCATATAGAGCAATGCGTCGTTGCCTAGAAAGCGCCCAAAGAATTAGTGAGTGTTGCCCCAACGGAATGTATCTTAATTGAGCATTTTTAGCAAACCATCTCTGCTGCCGAGGTGCGAAATTGGATGCAAACAAAATGCAATCATTAAAAGGCTTGGCACGTTTCTCCCATTATTGATTGTGCACTCAGCACCGGTACGAGTAAACGTCTGCAACACGCCACATTTCGCTATATTGTACAGCAGCAACACGGTTGGTCCAACGGGCCAATGCATGTCAGCGCAGCAAACCCAGCACGGGAAAAGCCGCATACAGCCACTCCACTACCGCGGAGCCGTGTAGACTGATGAAAGATACAGTTGTCTGAAGTTCTACCACCATGATGGCAATAAAGAATGATTGTGTTCAATGCGGCAACATTGTTTCCAAGAGCGCACTATGTCCATAAATTTGTGTTTTTGCTTACCCTGAACGAACCCGTTTTTGTTTCAATATGTGCAGCCGGATCTGAATGTCCGAATCGTGCTTCAGTTACTGTACTTCACTGCAGAAGCAGCGGCCATGTTCTTATGCCATCTCTCCGCGTTTCCTTATATAGTTCCAGCATTGCATGACGGGACGTAGATGCAAACATGACGTTGTGAGCTGTGCATGTGTGTTTCGTTGCTGTTTTCGCGCCAATTTTGTGGGGGACAATGGCAGAGACGAACCGGGACTTATTTGGGATAGCGCGCGGTCGCTGCAAGGAGTCATTTTGTGACTGTGAGCGCTACAGTGTTCTGAGGTCGGCGAACATTCGCTGTGACTACTGTGATCACTGCCCCGGATCGCATGGAAAATTAGACGAGCTTGGTAAGTGTTCTTGCATTGTGCTGGTTTGTCTGTATTCGGCATATAACTAGGCTGCAGCTTTTCTTTCATTAGAGGGGAAGAACGTGAAAAAGAGAAAGCAAAGGGGTAAGCAGCGATTTGCGCGGAAACGCATCCGTGTTATGCTAAAAAAAAGTTTTAAGGCTCGTTCACGTTACGCGCACGGCAGCCCGCTGCGCGTTCGCGGGCCGCCGTTCGATGGCGGTTTTCCTCGCGAACGGCGAGATTTACTTGCCGTAGAGAGGATGTGACCATAGGATGTGACCGGGACCCATTTGTGCGGCAGCCGTACAGCGAAGTGATCAATCAGTGACCGAGGAGTGGTCGTTCTGGCAACGACGGCAGCCTATATACCGCTGCTCATCGCTCGGCGGCGCCGATATCGTCGCTAGGCCTTTTCCGGTTCACCTCAAAGCTAAAGCTGATGGCGCTTCGGAATGAATCACCGACGCCACAAGCCGCAATATTTCATTACCGTTGCTGTTCGCTCTTCGCAATAATTATAGACAATGCAGGAAAATACGCTAATATTAGCGGCGCCGTCGGTAGCGATGCAAGCACAGCCGCGCCCGTCGTCTCCCGCGGTAAGCCGTGCAGTGCAGCTGAGCTGGACAGGTATCGGAGCTCTCCGTTCGTGTTTAACGTTTTACAGTAGATATCGTTTATTGCGATAGCAATTATATGGACACTCCAAAGCAGATTTCTGCCGTCGGCGTCGCCGTCGCTGTCGCCGTCGCCGTGAGGTTCCGTATGACGTCAATGGAGATGAAATAGTCGCCGCGCGCCGCCGAACGCTGTATTGCGAGTGAAAGGGAACGAGGGACGCGCGCTTTCACGGGGAGTGAACGCACGGCGGAGAACAAACGCGCGTTCTGATCTGTGCTCTCTTAAGGGCTGCAGAAGTAGGCGTCTCTTTCCTCCTCTACAATCACCCAATATGTAGAGCAAACGTGCCTTCTTCCGAGGCAAGAAAGGGCCGTTTGGAGAGGGGGAGGGAAGGGAGGCAACGTTTAGCTGCGGCACCAAGCGCCAATTTATATCAGGAGGCTCTGGCAACAGTCACCAACGCCGCACGCATTTGTGCGAACGCGGGCAAAACGCCGACGGCGTCGACAACAGTTCTGCGTGTTGCCGGTGCTGCTGCATGTCCAAGTTTATACAGCTGATTAAGCTGCTACATTACTCCGTATAGCTCTCTTCAATTGCTATCGCAATTGATGCTTCACCTTTCAGGTGAAACTGCGACAACTTTTTCGTAACGTGTACAATGTATGCATCACTTTACGTAGTGGCAATTATTTTGCGGGGATTTGCGTGGAACAGAAGCTGCAGCCGATGTTTGCGTTGCCGGTGGCGGGGGCGCGCAGAGTCGCGGTCGTCGATTGGCCCGTCGGTCGGGCGGCGGCCGGGGCCCCGGCCGAATTTCCGTCTACAATTGGACACCTCTCGCGCGGCAGACGTTCTACGGCACTGGAGGCCGGTTTGCCGTTAAGGGATATTTACCGCTAACATGAACGTGCCTTTACTTGATTTTACTCTCAAGTGGCTTGCACGCGGTGTTGCCGATCGCTGCCTGTGGCGTTCGCTTTTAATGCGTGAGCATTGTTCGGCTACTTCCCCAACAAATATGTCCGTAACTTAACGCCTTTCCCATAGGAATACACAGAGCTTCATAGGAAATACATAGGATACATACAGGGTGTTTTTTTAGCTGCACCAAATTTTTAAAATTAGAAAAATATAAATATTATTGCGATAGCAATTATATGGACACTCAAAAGCAGATTTCTGCCGTCGGCGTCGCCGTCGCCGTGAGGTTCCGTATGACGTCATTTGGAGAAGAAATCGTCGCCGCGCGCCGAACGCTGCATGTGCGAGTGAAAGGGCGCGAGGGGCGCGTCTTTCACGGGGAGTGAACGCACGGCGGAGAACAAACGCGCGTTCTGCGCCGTGCTCGCTTAAGGGCTGCAGAAGTAGGCGTCTCTATTCTCCTTCACAATCACCATGTATGTAGAGCAAACGCGCCTTCTTCCAACGAGCGAGAGGCCGTGGGGGAGGGGGAGGGAAGGGAGGCGACGTTTAGCTGCGGCACGCAGTGCCTCTTTATATCAGAGGCTCCGGCAACAGTCACCAACGCCGCACGCATTTTGAGCGAACGCGGGCAAAACGCCGATGGCGTCGACAACAGTTCTGCGTGTTGTTGCTACCAAAGCCGCTCACCTTACTTCGTATGACATTGCTGTGTTGCTATCGCATTCATTGCTTCGCCCTTAGGGCGAAACTGTGACATTTTGGTCACGTTATGTTTACCATTCGAGTGTACGGATTGGCGGCCTCTAGATACAGAGCAATTTCCGCACTTACGTGCGTAATTAGCGAAGTTACGATAAGTAACTTTCTAATTATGAACAATAGGTGGCTACAGCAAATGAGTAATTTGGGGCCCGTCCTCGACACTACCTATCCCAATGATCAAATTTGGAATAGCGGAGTTCATGTGGGAGCTACGCGAACAATTATTTCCCCTTGGCAGGCTCTTTGAAACCGAAACTGGCCGCGAAAAGAGCGTCTGTGTCGTCGATGTCGCCGCCCCCCAGCTTTTCGTCACGTCTCCGAAGTCAGCGCTGGTCCGGCCCCGCGAGCAGCTTGCGTTAGCTCTTTGCTGTCTGCGGCGTTCGCAGTCGACGCTACAGACTGATATGACGTTGTGCCTGCAGTATCTAAAAGCCCAAGGAGCGGGGTTGGCGCTACAGCGCAACGTGGCGCCCGACGGAATGACGAAGTAAATTTGGCGGCCCGCGGGCATTGAAGCGCCAGGCCAACGCCGCAGACAGCAAAGAGATTACGCAACCTGCTCGCGCGGCCGGACCGGCGCTGACTTCGGAGACGTGACGAAAGGCTGGGGGGCGGCGACATCGACGACACAGACGCTCTTTTCGGGGCCAGTTTCGGTTTCAAGGAGCCTGCCAAGGGGAACTAATTGTTCGCGTAGCTCTCACATGAACTCCGCTATTCCAAATTTCATCGTTGGGATAGGTAGTGTCGAGGACGGGCCCCAAAGTACTCATTTGCTGTAGCCACCTATTGTTGATAATTAGAAAGTTAATTATCGTAACTTCGCTAATTACGCACGTAAGTGCGGAAATTGCTCTGTATCTAGAGGCCGCCAATCCGTACACTCGAATGGTAAACATAACGTCACCAAGATTTATATTTTTCGAATTTAAAAAGTTTGGTGAAGCTAAAAAAACACCCTGTATAGTGGTATATAGTGAATAACGACTCATGCACACAACCTACAAAGCATGTCGGGGCTCGAACCCTCAACCTTCCAAGTACGCAGGCTGTCGAACCCTTGACCTCCGAAGCAGATAAAAACTGGTACCCCAAACCTTCCAAGCATGCAGGGTATCGAACTCTCGACCTCTGATGCATATAGTGTTCGAACCCCGACATTTTCCGTGTGGCGTATTGAACCAATGGTCAGTACTGATTAAGCAAAGCTCAAGTGATGGTCAGTTGTAGTCAAGCGATGGTCAGTAGTGCACAATGGAGATGAGCAAGTGGCACCATGCTTCCAAATGCCTTAACTCCAGTGAAGTTCCTACAGAATTCTTTTTAGTTGAGTTGTACGGATGCACGTCATTTTGCAAAATCGCAGAACGTCGCCCTTTTATTATATTGGTTTATTTGTATTGCAGTACAATAACTTTTTGCAGATGGTAGGTAAATTCATGACCGCGACATTGTATATTACCATGGGCATGCTATCGTAATCACTTGGACGCTTACAAAACATGTTAACAAAAGCTTTGTTGACAAAGTAATTGTGCTTATGAATACCTGTAAAATCCAATACCAGCGTACTAACCACACTTCTGCATTATATTCTAATTGCCTTGCATGTAGTGCTCACAGATTGAAATGCGACATTCCGAGCTTGTGGCCGCCGGTACATGCAGCGCAACCCCTGGAAGTAACACGTTGCATTGTGGTATATACCATGAGGGTGAGCGTGATTTGAGCGTAGGCTTACTGCTTCCGGTTGCCAATGAGCGGGACTGTGGTTTTCCGCAGCGCCAACGTACAGTGTAGCGGTATACCGCAATGCAAGATCTTGCTTCCACAGGCAACGCTGCATACATGAGCGGCCACGCGCTTGCAGTGTCGCATTTCAATCCGTGAGCACTGTACATGCAGCAGAACTGATAGTTGGGCGAGTTGGTACGAATTCATAGTGAAATCTTTTTGCGCACACAATTGACACGGACACAGTGAAGGGGAGACACACGAGCGCTTACTCACAACTGTTTATTTTCGGAAAGATACAAAACATATATACCACAGCTATCTGCACTGAGCATGTGCAACAAGAGTCGTCAGTGTAAACAGAAAAGATTAAAAGGTTTCAGTGTAAAGTCGTCAGTGTAAACAGAAAAGATTAAAAAGATTACCCAGTATTCAAATATGTAAATTCTCTGTCAGAAATTGCAACCGATGCTTCACTTATGCATTTGTCAGCACACTTCATGATATGGAACGCTTCTGTTATTTCACGTGTTAGTTTGTTTTTATCTGAAAACAGAATGTCAGTGTCAGTAAATACCGGATCACAATGACATAGATTACAGTGGTTTGATAAATGTGAATGATTTTCTTTACCTAGAGAACGTTCATGTTCTTTTAGACGGGTGTTTATGCACCGACCGGTTTGTCCTATGTACATCTGGCCACAAGTCAACGGAAGCCGGTACACAACACCTATTCTGCATTTTGTGAATTTTTTATCTTCTTTAAGACCGCAGCTGCATTTCTTTACCTTATTATCAAACTTTTTTGAAATAGCTTGGCACAGTTTTTGCACCTTGTTAGGTGCACTGAAAACCACTTCAACACCATACCGGCTGGCTACATTCTTTAGCCCATGGGAGAAATAATGGACGTAGGGTACAACCGCAAGGCGCTTTCTGTTTGTGCTAACCCTGTTCCTAGGATCGGTGGGTTGTACACCTTTTACTATTTTAATTACTTTTTTGGCCGATCTGACTATAATGTGTTCCGGGAATCCCGCTGAAGCTAGCCTTGTTACCTGATTGGCAAAGCTTTCTTTTATTCGGTGGCAACAAGATTTTTCTAAAGCGCCCCGAAGGCAAGACACCGCGATTCCGCTTTTTACAATCTTCGAATGTCCTGATTTGTACTGTAATATGGGCTTTTTTGATCTAGGGCTGTATATCCAGCATGTGTGGTCGGGTAGCAATCGCAGAGACACATCTAGATACTGTAGTTCGTTTTCTTTAGCAATCTCATGGGTAAAATTAAGGCCAAGCCCGCATTCATGGAACACCTTTAGTACATTATCTACATTGCAGCCATGTTCATTCCCATCAAATATAACCAAAAAATCATCAACAAAACGGAAAATTTTTTTTGCCAAGCTTCCTAAAGCGCTGTGAATACTTTGGTCAACACGAGCTAGAAAAATGTCGCTTAGTAGTGGGGCTACCTTGGAGCCTATACATATACCAGATTTTTGCACATATATTGCTTCATTCCAACCGACAAAAGTAGAGCTAAGATAAAAGAACAGTACTTCCATAAAGCTTTCCACGGGTACTCCACAGTCATTTCTGAATTTTACTTCATCATTATCTTCGCAAATACATAGTTTGACATTTTTTAACAACTCTGTGTGGGGAATCGAGTAAAATAAATCTTGGACGTCTACGCTGAAGGCGTTACATCCCTTTGTTTTGTTTTCCCTCAAATAGCGTACAACTGCCTCAGAATTGCAGATTGCTAACGGATCTGGGATTCTTAACGAGGAAAGCTGTTTTTGGATAAACGATGCTACCTGCTGCTGCCAAGTGCTTCTTTCTGTTACAATGGCTCTGAACGGCTCTCCAGGTTTGTGCGTCTTGCATGAGAAAAACACTTCAAGATGCAGGCCTTTAGCTTTTTTGACTGAGGCACATAGACTTTCTAAACTGAGGGAACGTAGTAATTCAATAGCACGCTGTTTTTCTTTAGCAGGTTTAACATCTATTCTCTTGAAATTTTTATCCATAGCTTCACAAGCTTTTTGACCAAACATACCATCAGGTAGGACAACAAAACATCCTTCTTTATCGGCGGTAAGAACACGTAACCCTCTAGAGGCCAAGTCTCTTGCCACTAGGTTGAGCCGGTTGGGGCTCACACATGATGTTTTTGCCTTCGCGATAGCGTCTACACATTCAGAAACACACCTTGCTCGTTCCTCCTCTGGGACCAGTCGGGAGACGGCTCTCGATGCTGCCAGCTTCGCCGGTGGACACAGTACCGGTCTCCCCTTCACTGTGTCCGTGTCAATTGTGTGCGCAAAAAGATTTCACTATGAAAACTGTACATGCCCTTCTGTGTGAAGAAATAAGCAGATAAATTTAATGTTTGACAGGGTCTGTGGAACCAGCTGTAGCTGGTAATGATGTTTCTAATGTGCCAAACTCCAGCCAAGCGGTGACTATCGATACCAGTGAGTATATGAAGCCAATTTTGTCCAAAATAAATATATACTTATACACATAGAAAAGCTGTTTCCTGTGTGTCTTACAGCAACTGTTATAATAGGCAACGTTCATGCTTTTTGGGCTGAGCAGTGTTTCTACAGGCTGATTTCAGTGGGTCTGGCATTTAATGAAAAAGTGAACGTGCAATACGACTCTGAGCATCGTCGACAACTTGGATTTCATAGTGCACATTAAGCAAGCATTGAATGACAATACTTAGTTGCCTAATAATGTCAATTTCATTTACATTTTATAATGTTTATTTGCGGGCCACGTTTTGTTGAGATAATTGGAGCGCAGTCCTAGTGCAAGCTAGATCCAAGGTTCAATATCGGCTGTGAAAGCTTACTGGCCGCAGCAGACATGCCATCGGCGCATTTTTTGCACTCAGTTTTGGCTTACAGGCACGCCTAACAGAACGCTTACTAGGCACCTGGCAACCAGTATAAAGTTACAGCTGAAATTTAACCATTGGGACAGCATGTGATGGGACTATATATGTTGAAATGCTCTAAACACAGAAAAAAAGTGAGCAGTTTATTACTAGTTCCATTCTTAATTCCTGCTTAGTGTCCACAATGCTCCTGAATTTATCAGCGATGCTTGGAAATTCTTGAAAGCATCCTGAATTCTTGACAAAATTTGAGTCCCATTAAAAACACTGTATATCACCAACGTGCCGCTGCCAAGATTCTCGGGGAGCAGTCGCTCGTAGCAGAATGTGAGATAAGGTGGCACTGTCTTTCGGAATTACTGGAAACAAATATGTTAAACTTCAAAAATTCTCCCCAGGCGTTTTACAAGTAAAAATCGTTACAGAAAGTAATTGTATAGTGCACAGTGACTTCAAAGTATTAAAAAAATGCTGTAATGTCGATCAGAAGGGCTGTCGCAACGTCGTATACAGTTGCTGCTGGTATGTCGCATTTTTGGTTTCCATATGCTCACAATCTCTTACGAGTAACTGATGTTGGTATTTTCTTGCCTTACTATAGTGACCACACAAGAGACATATGATGCAAAAACAGAAAATAACAGTGATTCTTGGGAAGAACATAATGGTTAGTTCACTAGAAATTTATACCCAAATCTTTGCTCTGTGTTTGGTGTTTAATGAAGCATGAATTCTGAAATTTTCTTCAGGTCAGGTTGCTCATGGTGTGCGGGGCCACTACGAGATGGCAAATTCCTCGCTACCTGGTTGCTCAAAAGGTTTGACAGCTGTCAAATATAAACATGTATTATCACTCACTGTCAAATTTTCTTTCAGACAGCACTCCTTGGACTGGGGACTGGCATGTTCGCGGCACAGATGCTACTGAAGCTTCTGAACCACAAGATTCTGGAGGAAACTGTGGTATGGATATGGAAATATCTTGACTAATTCTTACTGTGTGAATGCAATGGCAGATGGGTTAAACTGAAAATAACTTAAACATATTTTTCTGATGATATATATCTTTTAGAAATGCCTGACTGTTTAAGTTAGTTCAATTTTTGTTTGTTAGAACTCCTGCTTTGGCTCACCTCAAAGTTTTCTGATTGCTGTTCAACAAGTGAGCAATATGCTTGTTTGTTGTACAGTTTGTTGCTGTTTACTGTGTCCTAGTGCTGTGCTGTTGTTGGACATATGCACCACTTTCCAGTCTTGATGTATGTTATATGACTCCATATAAAAGGGAGCGGGGTAGTGTGCTCTTAGTGGACAGGTATAAATTTTGAAGAAAGCATGAGGGTTAGCCTACCTCAACAACCTAATGGTTTGATGCGCCAAGTATACTTGATGCATCAAATTTGCTGACGTTTAATTAAATGTAGCTGTACCTGGCTCTTTAGTTATATTTGTTTTTCTTAATCAGTAAACTGGCGCTTTATCCATATTTTTAACATGTACGTATTGTTACATATTGTTCAAGTAGTCTGAAACCAGCATATGCATTTAAATAAGCTACTTTGTTGTTTACAGCAAATGCAGACTTATGTACCACAGCTCCTGGTGAAACAGTTGAGAGCAGCAGCTTACAACGCGCCAATGACTTGTCCCTTCTGCCTACAAGAAGCACAAATGATCTGTCACTGCTGCCTAATACAAGCACCAGGGACCTGTCCTTGCTGCCATCGAGAAGCGCCAATGACCTGTCCTTGCCACCTACAAGAAGCACCAATGATCTGCCACTGCTACCTACGAAAAGCCAGGTTAGGAAGCATGTCTGCAGTGCGTGCCAATTCCCCACAAGATACCTCTATGGCTTTCTACGTCACACGAAATATGTACACATGAACAAAGTCACACTAAAAGGTACCATATGTCACATGCGGTATGCCCACGTGAAACACTACAAGGATCACATAGAAAAATCTTGCTCATCATCTGCTGTTGATAACAGATTAATACCTGTAAATACGCTTGACATGGAAATGTCTAGTACTCAGGCTAGTAGCCAGCCATTGTGTGCCTCATACGTGATGGATGCGAAAACTAGTTCAGTTAATCAATCGACCGTTGAGGCTAAGACAAACATTAGTACTGCAGAGACACAGGCCTCAAGCCCTCAATTGATTGCCAAACTGTCATGCTTGGCTCGGCAACTGGAGTCACAACATCGCTGTACGAAAGTAGCTGTAGACGCAGTAGTACATGGAGTTGCAAATATCTTGGCAGCTGCCGGCGTTGCGCTTGATGTTTCAGCTCTTCATAATTCCAGTGCAAGGAAGGCACTTTATTGTTCCGAAGGAATATATGTGGCTCCAGTAGAGGTAACTCTTGATTGTGGGAGTAAAGGCTATATTATTCCTCTTAAAAGCCTGCTTGAAAATCTGCTGCACCACCCCTATTTTCTCCATTGCTTCAAGTCCAAATTGGACAACTCAAGCAGTGACCTCCTCAAGGATTTCACTGATGGCACGAGATTTCAGACACATCCCGTTGGCAGTTCCCATGATGAAAATTTAATTGTGATGTTACTTTACTGTGACGATATCGAGTTGGCCAATCCGATTGGCATGAAAAGAGGCTCTAGAGGTAAACTAGCAGTTTTTTATGTGTCATTTGTAAATATTAAGGCATCGGAGAGGTCGAAACTGAGTAATATTTTTTACTGGCTGTAGGAAACTCAAAGGACTTGAAGTCAATGGATGCAAAGGCAAAGCTCCTTAGTGACTTTTTTTCTACTGTGAATAAATTACAAACTGGCTGTGACCTTCAAACAATGCATAGCAAAGAAACATTTTTTGGGTACCTGTTGGCATACTCTGGAGACTCCCTGGCATGCCACAACATAGCAGGATTCAAGGAATCTTTCAGCAAGAATGTCCGCTTCGCATGTAGGACTTGTATGGTTGCAACATCTGAATTTTCTCGCTTCCACTATGAGATAGAGTGTTCTTTGCGTACCCAGTGTCAATATGAAAAGCAGTTGTTGCAACTTGAAAAATCCGATTAAAAAAAAGCTTCACTGAGCATTCAGCACAATGTGGTATCAATTCTAGGTCTGTGCTGTCCAAAATCAACCACTTCTCGATCTTGACAGACCTGCTTTATGATCCGATGCATGTCCTGCTAGAAGGGGTTGTTCCGTTTGAACTGCAACTCTTTGCAAAATTCATTGTGAGAGAAGCTTCATGGATCAGTTTAAGCCAACTCAATGCTGCCCTGTCCCAATTTTCTTTCCACAAGTTTGTGAGCAAAAGTGACTATCCCAGGCCTTTTGAATCTGATTTCAGTTTTCCTTCAGCAAGTTCTACTTATGTACTTATGCTGCATTTTTTGTTCATAATAGATAATTTTGTGCCCAGAAACAATGTGCAAGAGCCACACTGTGAGTGTTTTTTGTTGTTGTGCATAATCACGCAGCTGTTACTTTCTCCTGTGTTATCTCCTGATGTGCTTTGGGATGTTGAGCACCTTATTGCACGTCATAATGAACTTATTGTGAGGCTTTATGGCTCAGATGCATTTAAGCCGAAGCACCACATGCTGCTGCACATGACCACACAGATAAGACGCTTTGGTCCTTCTCATCATCACTGGACAATGCGTTTTGAAGGCAAAAATGCCCTTCCAAAATCCAAGAAATTCTGGTATTTCAAAAACATTCCCTTATCAGTTGCTGACTTTTTTCAAACGCAAATGTCCAGTGATCTTTGGGAAGCACCAGGTCACCCTAAACTTAAAGAAGCTCAACGTGGCATGCCAGATGTTGGAATGCCATTCATCCTGACGTCTGATTTCCTACATTGTGGTTTAGAGACCAGGAACATTGGCGAAGTAGCTTCTTCTGTGTCGTATGCCAATGTTGCTAATGTAAAGATCTCGATTTCTGATGTTGTTGTGTTTTAAAGAAGTGATGGTCCACTGTTTGGAGAGGTACAGGCAATTGTATCCTGGTGCAGCAACATTTTTTTTGTTGTGCATGTGCTTGTTCAAGCCAGATACGCAAAGCATGTAAATGCCTTTGTTTTGCTGAAGACAACGCATACAATGGCAATGAGGTCTGAATCGCTGTTGTACCCATGACCCCTGTTTGTGTACTCAAAGGATGACAATATTTATGGGATCACAAAGTGTCTCCATGAGTGTCCTCTCTGAATAAAGATGTGATTTTTTCAACATTGGTGTAAAGCCCACACAGCCCAGAGAATGTTTTTATTATATATGTGCAGTGGTGTCTTACAATGAAGTACTGTTCTTATTCCAGGAATTCTTTGAGTGGCTTCTTGAGAACTTGCCTGCATTTTCTCCGTGTGTGCAACCGCTCCTTGAGGGGAAAGTGCTTTCACAAAGACAGCACAAACAGCTGTGTCGCCAGCTCCGCACAGAAATCACACTCTTCTTAGAGTGAGTTTTTCCTTCCTCAAGAACACTAAACCATCCCTTATATCATTCACCAGCTTTTCATGCAAAAGCAATTCTTTGCTGTTTGATGCGAAAATAGAATGAGTGCTTCAAAACATTATTTTTGCTGAACTATCTGCAGTGAGAATGATATAATCACCAGCAGCAACACTGCCCAATGTCGTTGAATGTACAAGGCCCTTGGAGATGCTCTTGTAAAGATGTGCCCACACCTGATGTGGGATGAACCAAAGCCTGAAAGCCGGCTGCAGAAAACAAGAAGCCAGGTTTATGTGAGTCAGTGCTTATGTTTATAACAGGTAATGAGTGTGCCATCGATTGAAAGCATTGTATGCTGGGTCTTGACTCTACTGAATTCAGAAGCCAAATATTCAATCATGTCAAGGAAGTTGTCCAGCTTTGTCCTATACAAATAACAGGCGGCACATTTGCTTCTATATATATATTGGCATTCTTTGAAGGATTGAGCATTTGTACATGTTGAATGCTGTCTTTTTGTAGAGTGCGTTCATAAGGAGGCTGTCAGTGGCAAGGAAGGTCCGGAAGCACCGGGCAAGGAAAAGTGCTGTATTAGTTGTGTCGCCGGCACCCCGAGCAACTATCACAAATGAGAACGCTGCTTCTGAACTACAGGTTTGTTCCTTAACATCTTTAATCAGCATTAGAAGCAACATTATGCCAAGTCTATTTCTCTGTATACATTCTGGCCAGAGAGGGGCGCTGCCATTTATGCATATAATTAAATTCCTTCCAGGCTCTAAGCTCTTCAAGTATGAGTGCTGCATCACTTGATATGCAAAGAATGAGAATCCTGCTGACGGTGACGCTCCCAGACCGCCGCAATACGCACATGGACCTTCTCCCACAGCACTTTTTGGTGGAGGCAATAGTAAGTTAACATTACTAATATTTTAAGGTTGTCTGAAGACAAAACATAGTTGAATGATAGAAGTCAGGTGCAGATTGGATGAGAGTGTTTTAGCTAAAAAGCCAACATTCCTTATGGGGACTTGCATAGCGCAGGCAAATTTCTGACTAAACGTGAGCTCTTTAGATTATGCACGCCAGTTCAACCTATAGTCTGTTACTATAATGTTACTTTATGGGCTGAATATCATAAAAGCTGCTGCAGATTTGTTTCTTTGAAGAAAACTTATTGCAGGTTGTAGTGCTTATTTCGTGAAATGCTACACATGACACATGAAGCAATCATTATGCAAATGTTATTGACATAAGTTAAAACTTTGAGTTCAGCTGACAGAACAGGAAATGTAGCAGGAATAAAAGCATGTGAGCGTAAAGCAAACAGAAAAGCAAATAGGTTAGCAGCGTTCACTGAACGCTTAACGTACTCGGCAGTCTGTAAGGAATTTTTTTGAAATGTGCAAGAATGTCATCTTGAAAACTTTAAAGTAAGTTTAGAAAATGCATTCAATAAAAATCGGCCAGTAAACATGATAGTAGTTTTAATGGTGAACAGCCTCAAGTTGTTCTCAGCGAATGAGCCAGTACACCTAATTATTAAGCGTTATCATCTGTACAGCTTATTTTTATGATGTCAAACATTGTTTATTATTTGAAGCCCATTTCGCGAAAACTTATTCATCCTAACTTTCTAAATTTATGTGTTGCAGCTGTGCATTGAGGTGGAACTTCGGTTTGGATCGAAGATAACAGAACTTGAGAACAAACTCGCGGCTGTGGCGCGAGTCTTCTCGGAAAATGAAGAACGGGAATGCACGCTGGTGGATGTTATGAAGCACATACAAGGCAATGTTGGGCACAGTCTCATATGTGAGGTAGGTGGACATGCTCTCTTGAACACTTTGCTGCTCAAATCCTCTTATAGATGTGTGAACAGGGTTCTTTGCGAGACTGAAAAACCTAGTTCAAAATATTTGCATCTCTAGCTGGCTAACACTTCTAAAGTGTGATGTACGTTATTGTGTGGTTGGGATCTGTTTTTATGTGCCTCTGTTTGTTTAAAATACATTTAGTAAAGTATTTAGGGGCAGTATCATCAATAAAATAATATTGGGGCTTTGAATTAGTAAGGATAGCACTAAGCCACGAATGAAGTCCCTTTTCTGTTTTGCACAGCAATATAGATTTTTATCCTTAGATAAACCTGCCTACTTTTGTGAGTGTTTCTTGCAATGTTTGCAATGACTCGGGGTTTATTGAGCAGATTGACTTGCGAGTAGGAAAGTATTGTAGCAGGTCAAGTGGCGCGCTTTGAAAAGGACGAACTGACTGGCATGTGAGATCCATTGCAGAGAATAGAGGACGAAATAGGATTGAACGTCAGATGATTGTGTCGTTTGGCTGAGAGCGTCGTGCCGGAACGCGCTGTTCGTCTTTAGAATAATATTCAATTAGTCTCAGTGATATGCACTTTGTGCCCTAAGCAGGCGAGTTTCTTGGGCTGCATATAAGTGGCCACAAAGGGCTGCAGCGCGGACATTCCGTGTCTTGTGGTGGTGCATCCAGGTGCCCATAGGCATATTTACAATGGGATAGGGGGAGCACTTGCCCCTCCACATTCAAAAGAGGGAGGATAAGCCCCCCCCCCCTCCACCCACTTTTTATTTGTTCACTGTTGGCAGGCATAAAATGAAATAAGCTTGGACAAAACGGGGTAAATTGTAGATTATTGGAGATGCTTTCGTCCTGCAGTGGACATAGCATATGCTGATGATGAGGACGATTGGCAGCACATTGGCAAATTCAACAATTGAGGCTAACTTTTCTTTCACCGTAGCAATTATGTAATTAACGGACCTTTATTACACATTCCGTCCTTGAACTGCAGTGAGCATTGCCTTTCATTCCCCACCACAACGCATAACAGGTTCTGTCGGTGCGAGCCAGCATTGCCAAGGAGGCTACCGCTGCACAGACCTCTCCTCATAGCAAGAGTAGAACTTGTTGCTGGGCGAGTTGGTTGACATGTGAGGAAAGCATGGTTGCGCGAACTGGAAAAGAAAGTCTTGGAAAGGAAAGTAGGAAACGATAGGTCAGGCGCTGAACTTCCACTGTTTTATTCTTACAGCAGAGCAAGAGGGATTCAACAAATGCGCATGCATGTGTCAGTGTCGTCAAAGACGATTACAGTGACGTTTTTAACAGCTGCATCTCGTCTAACAGAAAAACGGACGTATCACTAATACAACTCGTGCCTCTCTTTTTTATGTGGTAGGCCTCCAAAAGTTCTCTAGCTAACGTATCACCACTCTTGCCAATTATCTTAATGTCACGCATTAGTGGCTCACATGTGCCGGCCAGGTCGCGCAGGTCGCGGTCAATGACGCCTTTTAACGACGACCTGTATGTTCAGCGGCAAGGAATATGCATTGGTTCCTGCGTCGCACCCGTGCTCCGTGACATTTTCCTGGCGTCAATTGACCGCGATGTGTACTGTTCCTTTGACGATAGGTTCTACCTTAAGGCTTTTAGATACGTTGATGATTTTTAATTTGTTTGAAAAGCAACCATGATTTTACCGTTGACCAGTGTATTGACGAAGTTTTACGTGATTTTAGGCTACATAGGAAGGGCATGCTATTTACACATGAACTCCCTTCCCTTGGTAATCTTCAGTTTTTAGATCTGATTTTAGTTTTTGACAAAAACCACGTCTGTTGGCAGTATAGTTCCCGTGCACAGAAGGAATTGCTGCCATACGATTCGGCACATTCGACGTTAGTAAAAAGAGGAATAGCCGCTCTATGCCTTGAGTCTGCTCTCATGAAGTCATGCTCTCATGCGATGCAGGCTAGCTTTGACAACCAATTGGCGAGGCTACAGACAGCTGGCTACCAGAGCTCGGTCGTAGGGGCCGTCTTAAAACCATTGCTCCAGAAGGTGAAGGGCAAAAAGCATATGCCTAACCCTAACCAAAAAGGATGCAAGCCCGCAGTGGTGCCATATGTCCACAAACTTTCCCACAATTTGAAAAAAGTCGCAAATAGGTTTAGTGTACCTGTTTTCTCGGCGCCACGCAAGTTGGCTAGACTGTGGCCACGCATTAGCCGCGTTGACAAAAAAAGTCAGGGTGCCAGAAAAACCACACCAGACCTTACGTGAAATGTGCGACTGGCGTTATTATGAGATACCGCTGAAATATGGGAAATCCTACGTGGGCCAAACGGGGAGAATGAATTGTCAATCATGAACAGAGGTAATGCGCACTTACCTGCGCATTGCATGGTTTGTTTGGCCGGCACATGTGAGCCACTACTGCGTGACATTAAGATAATTGGCAAGAGTGGTGATACGTTAGCTAGAGAACTTTTGGAGGCCTATCACAAAAAAAGAGAGGCACAAGTTGCATTAGTGATACGTCCGTTTTTCTGTTTGATGAGATGCAGCTGTTAAAAACGTCACTGTAATCGCCTTACACGACACTAAAACACGCATGCGCATTTGTTAAATCCATCTTGCTCTGCTATAGGAATAAAACAGTTAAGTTCAGCGCCTGACCTATCGTTTCCTACTTTTCTTTTGAAGTCTTTCTTTTCCGGTTCCCGCAACCATGCTTTCCTCTCCATAGCAAGTTTGAGCTTGTACTACTTGCGTAGGTGTATTCACCAGGGTCGGGGGAAATGGGGACCATACCTCCTCCCCTACACTTCTGAAAGCGGGCATTGTCGGCTGCATGCATGCAGTCGAGTGCAGTCAAAATCTGGTGTGGTTGGGATGCATCTTTGCTAAAAAGAATCCAGACGTAGACCAAAGTGAACACAATATTTCAGAATAAGCTGAGGTGTGCTCGTATAATGCAGGTGTCCCGAGAAATTAAAGGAATTTGAATTAGTACAACTGCAACAACGTTGAAACCAAACGACAGAAATATCTCAATTGATGCACTGTAATTTAGTTCATGCATATATAATGGCTTTGATTCTATATTCAAAGTTCATCTTTCTATTATACTTGAACTCGGTATGAAAATTTCACTGCTTGAACAGCCCTGCTTTTTTACAATTCTCTTCAGCTTTCAGATGCAATCATGTGTCCTAATGTGTATCAAATGAAATTGATCTAATTGGCTTGTATAGTGAATTTGTTGCTTAGGCTTTCTTGCAAGTAATGTTCGTCTGGACAAATCGTTTATTGTAGTGACGTCAGTATAGTGAACGTGAGTGCGTGTAAAGAAAAAAGAAAGTGCGACATACGTTTTGGCTGGTGGACCAGCCTTTGTCAAAGCGAAACGTTGGGAAAATGCACTGTGCAATAACAGTGTGCGGCGTACTATCTTTTTCAGTTATTATACTACCAGTGTCAGCGCGATATATATATATATAGTGTTTGTTATGCCATTGCTGGTGCCCGTATGTGGTTTACACCTATGCCGTGGGAGAACTTGTGCATTGTCTCGCTCGTTGTGCGACCTCTTGCCTTTACTTACGAGCATAAAGGTCTACAGATTTCGGAAGATAAATAAGTTCTGCTTATATCCTGGGCTAAATATGATTTTTTTAAATATATAGGAAGGCAATTTATTCATTCTTTTTGTGCACATATTTCTTCCACAAAAACTTTGGTAAGAGATGCGAACTTTTTTAAGAGAATACAGGGGAATTGGCTCAGCCTATACACTAGGCTACAGATGCGAGTTTTCATCATTAGTTGTCAGTGAATTGGGAAATCCAAACTACTAAGGCACAATCAATGTATGTTGACTGTGAGTAACACACCTGTCTGGTTTACTAGTGCCAGCATTCCTAGCTGACTTCTCTCCTTTTGCCCTTGTTCGTACATCTGTTTGCATTATGTGGGGAAATGAGGCATGCATGCCGTGCTCTAAACTACATAAATAAATTTTGGGCAGTGGTTTATGTCATCTGTAATTTCTTTCCATAGATGGCATTGCCAGCTGAGGACCTCCAAGTAACAGCACCCCACATTCACAGCACTACTGAGAAGATTTGTGTTTTTGCTGGCAGCCAAGCCGAACTGATAACAGTCTCCAAGTCTGGATTAGGACGGGCACTTATTTTTTGCGTTTTGACTTACTACATTAAGAACTTAGAATATCCATTTGCATTTTTCCAAATGCTTGCTCTTGTGCAAAAAGTTGTGCTGCCAGGAGACAAGCTTGTGAAAGGACTGCTTTCTCTTCGTCTGAAGCGTCTCTGTGCGCTCTTAAGCAAGAAAAATGTAATCTTGACTTTCCATGTTTTTTACCAACTGTGAGGGGAAAGAAAAAAACAACAAACAGTAGAACCCCACTGATACGTTTTTCACGGGACCCTAAAAAGTAAACGTAAGAGCCGGGAAACGCAAGAGCCGAGAAACAGGAAAAATTGAGAAATGAGAGTAGTGTTGAATTGCACACAATATTATTTTAATTCTTACATGTGAAAAAAAGTCATAGCCCGAACGCCGAAGCATCGATTGCGATAGCAAATTAGTAGACAACTATACAAAGTAAGGATAGTAGTTTTATCGCCAGTATAAACTTCTAAACATTTACTTATTACCTATATTAACAACCATGGTGTCAGCGCCCACAACAAACATGAACACATCACACTCGATGAGCGCGGACACGCGCTGTCAAACGCTGGCGTGAAGAAGCGCTGCTGCAGCAGCGAGCGAAGTGACCTTTGTGCTGTTGTCTATCGCTTCAACGCAAACTGAGCGCCGAGAACACGCACAAAGCTACGAGCCGCCGACGCACCTACACTGCCTAGACTCTGTCGTCTGCTACCCTCGCACGCTTTTACTCGTGCGGCGACGGCGTTATTGCCCTTGGACTTTATACGGAGCATCATATATGCGCCAAAACCAATTTGAGGGCCACAACGCGTTATAGACAGCATCTTTTGATAGCAAATATGGATCTCAAAGGCCATGCCTTTGCTGGCGGAAACCGAAAATACGTCATAGGTGTCGCCCCGGCACTTTGGGTGGCCAATCCCATCATCAAGCTAAGCGACATGAAAAGTCAAAATGGCCGCTCGGGCCAGTGCGGGGTGGCAGTTCACAACGTATGAAGCGGGAACGGTCCAACAGTTGTGACGCAACAACGGGGTGACGAATGCATTCGGTTCTACGGGAGCTCTGCCTGGACCGGCCGAAAACGACAAAACCAATTCGCAGCATCCGGGAACGCAGCACCCGGGAACATAACAGCGGGCTTCTACTGTATGTGATTTAGTTCAAAGCTGTTGGTTAGCTCCAAAGGTGGGAGAGGCTTATTCCATAAGCAGCTGTTTTTTTTTCACGTCATTCCTTGTTTACTTCTAGTCACAAGCAGTGCATTTAATTGCTCTAGTCATTTGTTCGTCTCCCTTCTGGTGGAGGATGGTTAATTTTGTTTTACTTGCGTATTTATAGGCCTCAGAATTTCTTATAAACATAGTTTAAGCATTTAATTCACCCACGTAGATGGTTCTGTTTTGCAAAGAGTAATGCACTCTATTTGCCCTTCTTTGCTCAGTACTAGTAGATCGGTATATAACTGCACCTGTGCAGAAATCTAGTATTGTAGTTATTAAATAGCATCAATTGTGATATGTTTGTCAATTCACACAGTTGTGCTTCGATGACTGTATATGGTAGGTCTCATGGATGGTATTTTTGTATCAGATCTTGTTGAACAATAAACTTGTAATAATTTCGTACCTGAGAGTACTTATTTCGAGAGAACGTTCACAGAATGGTAAACGGAATAGCTTATTACAAAGGCTCAGGTGCATAGTTTGGAAGTGAAATATGACATTGCCTTCAAGTACATCAAAGCAACTCATTGTCACCATATTATTGCCAGCAGCGCTTTGCAGTATGCTTTTGCTCACCTGAACTAGATTATTATAGCCAACCTGTAGATGTAGCTTCCCCAAAGTGTTCTCCATTGAGTGTGTACTTCAAGTAATTTTGTGCCTTTGGAAGATGCATTTTTTATAAATAGTGGCTTTTGTGCACAAGTAATACTCTAGGAACTGGGGATATTTTTGGCTTTCACATATATTGGAGGGACATTAACTAAGAGGCAGTATATGTTAGAGACCTGCAGCTGAGTTATAATGGCAATCAAACAGGAACTGTACCCAAAAGGCTATGTTAAATTTAGGGGTTACTTCAGCTATATATTCATATGTCTTTATTGTGATTGCGCTGTATTTTTATAGCTAGCCTATAAAATCTATCACCGCGTCATGATTAAAAATGTTCTGCATCTCGAATGGGGCCAACATTGTGATACCTGTCAGTTGCCTCTGATTTCTTTTCACCACAGATTGTCATGCAGAAGTTTGAATTATGGGAGTGAAAGAAAAATGTTTGGGTGAATACCAATTCGAGAAAGTTACGTGCTCTCTTCAAGACTTCAATGAAATGCATTTACAGTGGAAGTCTTCTTTATAGTCCCACAATTTAAACACCAGCATAATTATATAATCTGAGGTAAGAACATATCACTCAACTGGCAGGCATGACAATATCGGCCCAATTCGAGATGCAAATACCTTGTCGTGGAGCATTGTTTATTTTCTAGGTTGGCTATAAAAATAGAATGCAAGCAAAAAGAAAAATATCCATATATATATATAAATTGCTGAAGTAACCCATAAATTTAACACGTCCTTTAGAGGTTACATTTGCTTTTAGAAAATAAAAGTCTACGGCGTAACCTCTAAAGCTGCATGTTTTTCAAGGGTAACAATGTAACCTATACTATATTGGTGACAATGTACCTTATATTTTGTATTAGTTACAATGTACCTTATAATATATTAGTTACAATGTACCTTATAAATGTGAATTTGTGCACCTATACTAAGGGTTACCCAGCTAAGGGTGTATCGACGAATTGGTGCACGAATGTCGATGTACGAGCACCCTTAGGGTTTCAGCGTATTGCTCGGCAACTACGTCCGCCCGGTACATAAGACATGGAATACACAATCTATCTTCTACGACACACAATGTGACTCCATGAAATAGGGTACAACTAAATGACGATAAGCCACTAAGCGGTAGTATACTGTAATGTATACTTAACACTGTATACTTAATAACGTATACTTAATAGTGTATTGTATTCTATTGTCGTAGCATACAGCAGTACCAGTGTTAACGATTCCATGATTAACACAGCTCTCCTGTGCCCGTATATACCCGAGGCAGGCCCGACGTGCTCATATGTGGCTGATGCCGCTCCGCAGGCCTATCTTGCCGAGCTGGCAGCCATATATGTCAGCCTGGCCGCTTTGCTACCTTTTGCTCAAGCTCAGAGCTATTCTCGGCTCATCATTATCACGGCCTTGACGCAAGCTCTCCTTGATATATGTAGAGTAACTCGGTCCACTTTACTCTCGGATAGCTATCACCACCTTGCTCCCACTACAACTATCGAGATACGCGTCCAGTGGGAGCCGGGCCTCCTCGAAGTAGATTTGGCAACTCACCCACAGGTTCTACCGCACCTACTTCCACATTTTCCTGAAGACGCCTGAGGGGTTTGTGCTCCGGGAAAAACAGAAAACATCCGACATACCCCTCGAACCTTTAGACCCACGTTTGGATTAGGCATCTCTGGTGGTTTTACCCGCCGATAGGAGCTGACGTTACGGAGCGTGCGTGCCGAGTCTGCGCCCACCCCCTCTGGGAGTGCTCTCTGGCCACAACAGTACCGCTGTCCCTATCGTACTTCATGCTCGTTTTGCTACGCCACAATTCAGAATGAGGAGTGCCACACTCGCTGTAGATGTGCCGAGTACTTCACTCGAGTCGTCTTCGCCAACTCCAGGTATCAGGCCTTCGGCCAGGCCACCCACCCGACCTTGAACTTTGGATTCATGGGTCATTTCATTGGTCGAGTCTAACGTTTTGCAGAAATCGAATTTGTTCTTGTATTTTGACATGCCTTTGTACTATGCCTCAGGGCAAGGTTTCGAAATGTAAAAAAATGGTTGACCAAGAAGCCGGCATATCCCATGCCCTGTGGGAATCAATGATATGCGACGCCTACCAAGTCAACAAAACGACTATGAGAGCACCTAGACGAAGGTGGCTGTTTCATGACCTACATGACACAAATGTAATGAATATCATGTCATGACCTACCATTTATGTTCGTCATACACTCTTGTCATATTTTGCCAATTTCGGTACCTACCAAGTTATCGAAACCAACTTGAGAACACCAAGACGTAGGCGGATGTTCCATGACCTACATGACATATATGTCATGGCATTCATGTCATGACCTAGAGAAGAAGGGGGAACCGAGGGGCTCGATTTTGTTATTTATGACTACATAAAGCCAACAGACAATGAAGCCAAGGAAAGCATCGGGTAAATTAAGTGTGGTTGAAATTGGAGTGTAGAAAATGATGAAGAAAAGGGAAGTGAAACTGGACGTCGGCGGGAGCAGAACCCGCAACCACCGAATTACGCGTGCGTTGCACAACCAATTGTGCTGCGGCGACGGCCATTAATTCGTCCACTAACTCTGGTATTTATCTTTACTAGATCTAGCCCTAGTAGTGTTAGCCAGCGCCACTCAGGACCTACCGTGGGAGGACGTGGAACATCCAGCTCCGAACATTGATTCACGCCGACCTCTCAGCTTTTCACTCATAATAAATATGAATAAATAAATATATCTCTATTAAATTCAGACTTCCTCTTACACCGTCAACGACACATTTCTGGTAACTTTTTCCCCTTATGGATATCTCAGGATACAAATTACACACAGCATGTTTGGATAATGTATGTTGAGGTTTCATTTAGCAATTCCAACCGCAAGCTCGTTTGCTGCTCCGAAATTGTGTCCATGGGAAGCTTTTATTTTATAAATTCATGGTGGGGTCAACCTTCTACCCCAGTTGTGTCTTGAATCCAGCAATTGCTATACATTATCGCATGCTTTTGAAAGTGTCCCAAACCTTGCCGTCCGTGTTTTGCTACTACCAAATACTCACGCAAAACCAGTGCGTCTTCTATAAAATTAACGCTTGGTCTACCTTGTCTCGAATCCCGTCGTATGTAATCTCGCTTGAGTTTCTTTATTACGATTTATTTTATTACTCCCGCTTCTTAAAGTACAGTTTCTCCTACCTCGCAGCGACGTTTCTTCTCGCGGCGGCCACAAATTCAAAGTTGTACATGCCGTACTAACCATTTTTTTTCTGATTACTTCATACCACGCACAAACGAAGACTGGAATCATATCTCACCTAAAAAGCCGCGTTTGAAGCATTTTTAGTTTATGAAAAAAAACTGCCCAATTTTTATGTGAAGCCTTCGGGCTTTGCCAGTATATTAACATAAGTAAATTAATATGGCCAACTTGAACGACATCCATGTGCCCGATTTTTGGGCATCACTTATATGTTGCGCGCCGCGTAAGGTTTTGTCGCGAGGTTTCTTAGATACGGCTCCTGATGCTTTGTTTCTATTCATTTGTTTCTGAGGCGGAGGTAGTATTATTCCACTCGAATCATGCAACGCATGGGACCTGTTAGTAAGTGATGCTAGGCGCCGGACTACCCTCCCCCCCCCCTTTGCGCGCACATTGTCTTGCTCCACCGTTCTCTTGGAATAAGCTGCACCCTGCACCCTCATCCCCCTCCAAAAATGTTTAAAGCACTTAGAGTTGCTCTAGAGGCACATTTATCATCCTTTACATTTCAGCTATAATGTATAGTGAAATCACCACAAGTACTAGTGCTCTTTCTGCCACAGCAGGTTCTGCAAAAAATACAAAAAAGACAAAAGAAAAGAACCTGTGCGTGTCGTTCTTCACTACTGCCAGCAGAGTTACGCGTATGCGCTTGTGGTCTACGCTGGTGGAAAATATTTCAAGTCACTGTTGCTGAATGTATGTCGCCACGCTTTCAAATGCTGTTTTACAGCGAAGCTGTTAAGGGCTTAGTCTCCGATGGTCGTGTCCGCGTGCAGAAAAAACTCTCATTGGCCCTATGCTTTTTGTGCGAGTGAAAGCGAGCACGGGACGCGCGCTTTCACGTGGAGCGAACGGACGGCGGAGAGCAAACGCGACTTCTTCCGTCGCGCAAAAGGCCGTGGTAGTACGGAGGCGAGGCGACGTTTAGCTGCGGGACCAAATGCGTATCTTGCGACCGGGCGCAAGGGGAACTGGTGACTCATTCACAGCATGAGAAGATTTACCATAAAAGGCACGCGCTACCGGTGTTTTGTTTCATGACATTTGTTTATGGGCTGCCATTCTGTATCACTGTATCACTGTAGACTGTATCAACTTGGACATGTAGCAGCACCAGCAACGCGCAGAACTTTTGTCGATGGTGGTATTTTGCGCACGTTCGCACCGAACGCACGCGGCGTTCAGTGACGTGTTTAAGAAGAACGTCCCGACCTTTGCCGTACACCCTATGGCCGTGTACCATAGCGACCGTAAGGCCATGGTCCCAGCGTTCACTGAATGAATTAAAACCACCGGATCATACATATTTCTCATTCTTTACTAATTCAAATAACCAATTACACCCTCATGGTTCCCAGCCCATATGGGCGATTTCGTGGGAGGACAGCGGAACCTAACGAATCCGCTCATAGGGCCGCACGAGGACTTGCCAGCCGCGCTCCCCTGCAGACCCCCTCGTCTCCTCCTAAGGCCTTTAAGGACCAGCTTCAGACATATAATGAGCTCATCAAGCACTTTTATTTAGGACGTAGAGAATTCTCCCTTCCAAACACGGAACTTAACAGGGCACAGTCAGTGACTCTCCCGATTGCTACAGACGAACTCGTACCCCAATCCTTGGCGTATGAGCCGAATCGACCCAGACTACGACGGAACTTTCAATTGTGCACAGTGTGGTGGACATGTGAACTTGGGACACATGTTGTGGGGATGCGCGACGCAGGCCTCCTATCTGGAGGACAAGAACAAGTGGACGGCGCTCTTAGGAGCAGCAAGCTGCAAGACCAACTCTGGGCTGTCCAGAAGGCCCGCGAAGCGGCGGAGAGCCTAGGGCTCCCCGTCCCGACGTGGGAGGTGCCCTCTACACCTTGACACAGTCTGGTGTCCTTCAGGACCCTTTTTGGAAATAAAGTTTAACCACCACCACCACCACCACCCTCACATCTTAATAGTCATAGTTGGAAATACATAATCCCACGATAGTACAGCTTCGCTGGTCTTTCATCACCACGCCAGTGGAAGGGCTGACAGATTTTTTTTCAAAAATTAGTTTAATTTTTTGTAACTTAAGAATCGGCTGACATCAGAATTGTGGTGCAGAAAAAATGACGTCTCTATCCGGTTATATTCAAAAAGATATGTTCTTATAACTGCCCGTAGACCTGCCTGAAACCGAACTGACATTTTCTGAAAACGAAACCTGCATTTCGATCATTAAAATAAACTTATGGTTGTGCTCGAATACGCAGGATACTTTTAGAAGCTTGTTATGTTGCTTTTAGATTAGCTTGTTATGAGCGATTTTAAATATTATTAAAATTGAGCAAGGATGATCGCTACCATTGTTTATTGAAATTGCAGAAATTGCCACTAGAGGGCACACGACGTGGCATAGTGTTATTTACACTGCTCCCGCGTGTTTTTCTGCTGTTGTGAAAGCTATCTCTTCGTCACTTTAAATGTACTAGATGTTAAAATATGTATGATACGTAGTACACCACAGCAGCTTCCCTCAGCAGGGACCGACCACGCTTGAAGAATGCCAAGCGTCAGTAGACAGTTGACGAAAAAAAAAAGCCCTAAAAGAACGACGAGCTGCAAAACGATGTAAACGTGAACTTGTTCACGTAAGAAGGGACACACCTATGAGGCTGGTGAGTTTGAGCCTCCTAATGGCTTCTCTTCATATAATAAATGTTTGGAAAACGTAATTTTTGTTTTTCTCGAAACTTCGTTTCGCAAAAGTTCGTACCTTTTGAATAAGCCAACACTTTTCAATGAAACTTCCGATGCTTCTTTCATAATCATTAAGCTGTGCAATGAACTCTGATAATTGAAAACCATCAATAACTCTTGATGTTATAGTATTTTAATTGAAATGGAAACGCCTGAAACTACAAAATATGTGTTTTTTCGTCTATAACATACCTCATACTGATGACAGCGTAAAGATCCTAGTTCATAGCAGAGCCTACATATACACTTACATTGCTACCAACCATTTTCTTTTCGTGTGGTTGGATCGGCAGTTATGACTTCTGGCGTGATGGGTCTATTTTTTTCGTAAATAAATTGTAATTAATTTCATTTTTGTACCTAACCAACTTAAGGGTGATGTTTAAACTGCCTTCTGAAGGCAGACACAAAGCAATATGTTTAGGGTCAAAATATAAGATGATTTAATGCATTAAATCAATTAAGGTATTATAAGAATGTATTATAAGAATTAAGGTATCATAAGATGATACCTTAATTCATTTGAGCCAGCTCTACTGCAATAAGAAACCGTGGGTGTAGAAGTGCTGACACCATTAGCTTTATTACTTTCTTTCTCCAGCAATGAAATTGGTGCCTCGAGGAGTCGCCTCGCGAAGAGGACATCGAGGCACCCTCAGTTAGGTGTGCTAACACGCAGTATGTGAGCTGGCAAAGTGACGTCAAAACACCAAGTATGCGTTCGATCTCATAGCTTTTCCATCGTCCCCGCGGTTTGCAGTACCGAAGGTATCCGCTGTCTATTATGTGCGCAGCCGAGCTAGCCTGCGCTGCTACTCAGAACTGGATGGGGTGCTCAAAGAAGCGTCAATGCCCTTCTCCCTTTTGTTGCTCCCTACGCGGACCTCGCCCGCTGCTAAAAAAAAGCGTAATGATTATCGGTCTCTTGGAGGAGCAGGGACCCTAGGTCCTCGTCCGCATTCTGCTTCTGCCTGTGAGCTGTCGTTGCCCACTTCGTTTGCACGACGTTATGCTGCGAAACTAGCCCAGCAACGTGTTCAGTACCAGCGACTTGACCTTTGTGGTTACAAGTTTGTTTCCACACGGATATCGGGTGAGACAGGAAGAACTAGCCGAACGTTCCGGCAGCTAGTAGCGCTGCCGGTTTCGGGCCTTTATTTGTGATGGTGTTTGCCGTGCTGGGGCCTGCCTAGTTATACTGGCTGCGGAGTGATGGCGATGGTATTACGACAGTGTTATGACGACGGCTGTGTGATGACGATGGCACAACGATTATGATATGATGTAAACCGGATGACGAAATTATAATGACGATAGAACAGCCACGACGGCCTCGCGACACGTGTATGACGAGATCGCAATCGCGAAGGTGTCACTACACGGTATGAGGACAATGGGATGATAACGTGAATATAACGACGAATGTATGGTGAAAATGACTTGATGATCATGACATGACAAGAATCGCATGACGAAGCTAGCGTGACGACGATTGTAAACGACCACGA
>NW_023606371.1:0-28328 GCF_013339745.2 Dermacentor silvarum
AGCTTTCGGCGTCTTCACATGGCGAACCGCAGAAGTCGGCGGCTCCCTGGTTGTTGCATCACGACCGCAGATGTTGGCACAGGGGCTGTCATGGTATCTGCTGCCGAGGTCATGACTTTTGTCCTCTTGGTCTTCTCAGGTAGGGTTTCCACTCCGGTGGCAGGTTCAGTAGCCTGCGACTAGCTCGCTGGTCGGGTAGACGTCGACGTCCTTCTAGACGGTGTGGGCTTGGCTCACGGCTGGACGGGGGGGTCCGGTACAAGGACATAACAGCACCTCGACCAGATGTCACGTATATTGACGATAGAGCAAACAGTCGTAAAACTGGAATGACGAAAAACTGATTCTTTATTGGGCGAACATGTGCCCACAAAAGCAGTTAACACTTGAAGCACAACGATAGCGGCGAACACAGTCGGCGATCGTCGAAATCTGATCAGCGGCGAAACGCGTCGGCTTTTATACCTTAGTCATCGAAGGTTCCAGATTAATCCTGATGCCCGCGTGTCTTCCAGAAAGTTCCTAGACAATTCGCGTCGCTCATACAATCAGATTACATGGGCGTCGTGACCACAGACACGGATAGAAGCATTGATAACGTCCGAGAAGCTCCCAATGCAGGCGCGTCCTGCGCCGAGCGATAACGTTTACCATTTGTCAGCCAATGTTGAAAGCGGCCACCGGTGAAAGATAAACATGTGTACGTGTCAATATGGTCCGAAATAGCGACGCAACATTTCTCGCTAGTAAGCTCTCGTCGGCGAATCGAGTCCAGACCCAAACACGGTCGCCGGCTGGTACTCGACGTAGCGTCGTCGAAGATTGTAGTGTCGGCTGTCGGTCCTCTGCTGCTGGTTCTTGAGCGCAGGCGGGCGAGCTGTCGACCTTCTTCGGCACGCTGCAAATAAGTGGCAACGTCGACATTTTCCTTCGTCAGCGACGTCTGGTAGCATGGCGTCAAGCGTCGTTGCCGCGTTCTCCTTCCGTAGACCAGGTTGAACGGCGCCATGTGCGTCGTTTCTTCTTGCACGGCCGTTTGTATGCGAAGGTCACGTACGGAAGGATGGCATCCCACGTCTTGTGTTCGATGTCGCCGTACATTGCCAGCATGTCGGCGATGGTCTTATTTAGGCGCTCGGTGAGGCCATTCGTCTGCGGGTGGTAGGCGGTGGTGCGGCGATGGCTTGTCTGGCTGTACCGCAGGATGGCTTTAGTTCTGCCGTAAAGGCCGTGCCTCTGTCGGTGATGAGGACTTCTGGGCACCGTGACGCAGGAGGATGTTCTCAACGAAGAATCGGGCTACCTCGGCGGCACTGCCTTTGGGCAAGGCTTTTGATTCGGCGTAGCGGGTGGGTAGTCCGTAGCGACGACGATCCATTTATTCCCGACGTCGACGTCGGAAAAGGCCCCAGTAAGTCCATCCCGATCTGCTGGAACGGTCGGCGAGGTGGCTCGTTGGCTGTAGAAGTCCGCTGGCCTTGTCGGCGGTGTTTGCGTCGCTGACAGTCCCCGGCATGTCCTTACGTAATGGGCGACGTCGCAGAGAGGCGAGGCCAGTAGTATTTTTCTTGTATCCTCGCGAGAGTGCGAGAAAAACCGAGATGTCAAGCCGTTGGGTCGTCATGGGAGCTTGCAGAACCTCTGGACGCAATTCTGAGGGTACCACGAGGAGGTATTGGCTCGGAGAGGCGAGAAGTTCTTCTTTAGGAGAATGTCGTATTGCAGGAAAAACGACGCCAATCCTCGCCTGATACCTTCGGCACAATGACGGTCTTGCCTCCAGGTAGTCTACAAGGCTCCTTAGTTCCGGGTCGGCTCGTTGTTGTTCGGGCGAATTCGTCGGCCTCTGATGGGTCCAAGAAAGTGTCGTCATCCTGGTCGTCTTTGTGGCGGCGGTTCGACGGGAGCGCGAGACAAACAATCGGCGTCAGAGTGCTTTCGCCCGAACTTGTAAACGACGGTGATGTCGAATGCTTGAAGTCTCAGTCTCCAGCGTGCGAGGCGACCTGAAGGATCCTTCAAGTTAGCTACCAACACAAGGCGTGGTGTCGCTCACAACTTTAAAGGCCTGCCATAGAGGTAGGGCGAAACTTTGATGTAGCCAGATGATGGCGAGGCACTCTTTTCTGTTGTGGAATAATTTGCTTCCGCCTTCGATAGCGACCGCTAGCGTACTTACAACCCTTTTCTAGTCCGTCAGTCCTCTGCACAAGCACGGCGCCGAGTCCTACGCTGCTTGCGTCGGTGTGGACTTCCGTATCGGCGTTTTCGTCGAAATGCGCAAGTATTGGCGGCGATTGCAGGCGTCGCTTCAGTTCTTCGAATGCTTCGACTTGCGGCGTCTCCCCTTGAACTCGACGTCGGCCTTCGTGAGATACGTCAGTTGCTCAGCGATCCGTGAAAAATTCTTGACGAAGCGCCTGTAATAGGCGCACAGTCCAAGAAATCTACGCACTGCCTCTTGTCAGCGGGCGAGGAAAGTTGGAGATGGCCGCAGTTTTCTGAGGGTCGGGGCGCACTCCAGACTTGTTGATGACGTGGCCCAAAACAGAGCTCCTGATATGCGAAGCGGCACATTTCGGGCTTAACGTGAGTCCGGAGGTTTTGATTGCAAGAACTGTTTCAAGGCGCCGCAGGTGTTCTTCTAATTTGAGGCAAACACACACGCGAGTCGTCCAAATAGACGAGGCAAAGTCTGCCACTTCAAGCCTGCCAGTACTGTATCCATGACGCGTTGGAAAGTCGCAGGTGCCGAGCAAAGACCAAACGGCATGACCTTGAACTCGAACAGTCCGTCTGGTGTTATAAACGCAGTCTTCTCCCAGTCCCTCTCGTCGACTTCGATTTGCCAGTAGCCGGTTTTGAGGTCCATCGACGAAAAATACTTTGCGTTGTAGAGTCGATCCAAGGCGTCGTCCAATCCGTGGGAGGGGGTATACGTCCTCTTCGTGATCTTGTTGAGCCGACGATAATCGACGCAGAAACGTAGGGTTCCATCCTTCTTCACTAACACCACGGGGACGCCCACGGACTCTTGGACGGCTGGATGATGTCGTCGCGTAGCATTTTGTCGACTTGTTGCCTTATGCCTCACGTTTCGCGCGCCGAAACTCGGTACGGGCTCTGACGGAGTGGGCGGACATATCGTCGGTTATAATGCGGTGCTTGGAGACAGGTTTTGTCGAACTTTGACGACGACGACAGAGCAGTCCTTGTATTGCAGGAGCAGCTTTTAGCTGTCTTTCCTTATGATTGGGAAGGTTCTGATTGACGTCGAAAGTTGGTTCAGGTACTACAGTCGTCGTTGAAGGTGCACTGGAATCCGTGAAGGCGAAAGCACTGCTGGCTTGTACTATTCCGTCGATGTAGGCGACCGTGGTGCCTTTGTTAATGTGCTTATATTCGTGGCTGAAGTTCGTGAGCATCACTCTTGCTTTCCCTTTGCGTAGTTCACCTATGCCTCTAGCGACGCAAATTTCACGGTCGAGCATAAGTGATGATCGCCCTCGATGACGCCCTCCATGTCTGCAGACACTTCGGTACCGACGGAATCATTACGCTTGAGCGAGGCGGAACGTGACTTGTTCTTCAAGCACATTCAAGGCATGGTAACTGATGCTTGTATCCGCGGTATCGCTTTGTGTGTTGAAAGCGTTATCGACTTGGACCTTAAGTCGATGACTGCACCATGTTGGTTTAGAAAGTCCATGCCTGGGATGACGTCCCTGGAGCAGTGCGACAGGATTACGAAGCTCGCCGGGTAAGTGCGGTTGTTTACCGTGACTCGCGCTGTGCAGTTTCCAGCGGCGTTATTAGGTGACCTCCCGCTGTCCGTATATCGGGTCCTTGCCAGGCCGTCTTCACCTTCTTTAACTTGGCGGCGAACGCGCCGCTGAACTGAATAGTCGGCGCCAGTGTCGACGAGAGCGGTGACGTTATGACCATCGATGAGCACGTCTAGATCGGTAGACCGGCGTCTGGCGTTGCGGTTAATTCGTGGCGTCGGATCACGGCTGCGTCGGCTTGCTCTGCTGCTGCTACGTCGCGTCGGAAGGTCTTCGTTCGGCGGCGATGTGTTGTCAAGGCTGTTGCTAGGCGGCGTGCTGATATCTCGTCGTGATGATTCGCGAATCGTCGTCGTCGTCGGCGGCGGCGAGGATCTTCGGCATTGCGTCGTACAGCAACCGCACCTCCATCGGTTGCTGCTTTAGCTTCCCAGGTATGGACTGGGAGATCGCCCCGGGTTGGGCCGGCATACAGGCGGCGATGCGGCGAGATGTAGCGGCCTGGTGACGGCGAGCGTGAGGGTCGTCGTGGTTGCCACTGGGCTCCGGCAAGGTAGTCGGCGATGTCACGTGGTCGCTCGCCAAGCTGTGGACGTGGCGCGTTGACGGCGAACCTTCTTAGGCCCATCTCGCGGTATGGGCATCGGCGGTAGACATGGCCGGCTTCCCCGCAGTGATAGCAGAGCGGGCGGTGGTCGGGGGCGCGCCAAATGTCCGTCTTCCGCTGGTAGCTGCGCTGGGCGACGGGCGGGCGTGCTGGCGGCGGCGGCGGTGGACGACGGAACTGCGGCGTTACGGGGCCCTGGCGCGAGCGCGGAGGCGGCCTTCACGACGGGCGACGGCGGCGTACGTCATCGCTTGCGGCTGTGGTTGAGGCAATGCCGGAACTTCTGGCACTTCCAGTGATCGCTGAACCTCTTCTTTAACTATGTCAGCGATTGAAGCCACCTGAGGCTGCGATCTTGGGAATAATTTCTGTAGTTCTTCCCGTACAACCGCTCTGATCGCCTCGTGCAGGTCGTCGGCGCCTAGAGCTTGAGCTTCGGCGTAGTTGTCAGCGCACGGCGGTTGTATTGCCTGGCTCGCATTTCAAGCGTCTTCTCGATCGTTGTCGCCTCCGAAACAAATTCTGCCACAGTCTTGGGCGGGTTGCGCATCAATCCGGTGAATAGATGCTCCTTGACGCCCCGCATCAAGAACCTAACTTTCTTTTCTTCAGACATGTCGGGTCGGCGTGGCGGAAGAGGCGAGTCATCTCCTCCGTGAAGATCGCGATGCTCTCGTTCGGCAATTGAACTCTGGTTTCCAGGAGAACTTCAGCCCTTTCTTTTCGTACGACACTCGTGAAGGTCCTCCGAAGTTCTCGCGAAATAGGTCCCAAGTCACCAGGTTGTCTCTCTGTTCTCAAACCATGTTCGAGCAGCGTCATCCAACGAAAATAGACATGGCGCAGCTTGTCATCGTCGCTCCATTTGTTGAATGTCGCGGTCCTCTCGTACGTCTCCAGCCATGTTTTCAGGGTCTTCAGCTGATGATCCACGGAAGGTCGGTGGCTCCCGAGGTTGCTGCAGCAGGATAGGGGACGCTGGGGCTGCCATTGTGTCGTTGACTTGGCCTTGATCGCTGTGGTCTTCTCGGGAAGAAGTCCGTATTCTGGCAAAAGTCCTTGCTGCCTACGGCTAGCTCGCTGGTCCTTGGCGACGTTGGTCTCGTCCTCCGGTTTCGGGCTTGGGTCCCGGCTTTGCGGGGGCGTCCGCTGCATGGACACAAAAGCACCTCCACCAGATGTCACGTAGTAGTGACGCTGAAGAAAACAGTCGTAAACTGTGTACGACGACACTGGTTGTTTATTGGGCGAACCTGTGCCCACAAAAGCAAGGTACACTCAAAGCACAACGATAGCGGCGAACACAGTCGGCGATCGTCAAAAATCTGATCAGCGGCGAAGCACGTCGGCTTTTATACCTGAGTCATCGAAGGTTCCAGATTAAACCCTGATGCCCGCGTGTCTTCCAGAAAGTTCTAGACAATTCGCGTCGGTCATACAATCAGATAACATAAGCGTCGGTGAAAACAAGCAACGGAAAGAAGCATCGATAACGTTCTAGAAACTTCCGATACAGGCGCGTCCTGCGCCGAGCGATAACGTTTAACATTTGTTAGCCGGTGGAAAGCGGCCACGGTGAAAGATAAACATGTATACGTGTCAATAGTAGTTTCTCTATTGTGTCTAGGTATTGTTTATGCACGCAGTCCAATTGCACGTTGAAGAATTTCACTTCGAAAGTTGCTTTTCAACTAGACCAGAAGCGTTTCTAGTGGCTGTCACGCACCCGTAGTTTCTCTAATGTGTCTAGGGATTGTTTATACAGTCAGTCCAATTGCGCGTTGAAGAATGCACTTCGTAATTTACTTTTGAACTAGACCAGAAGCGTTTCTAGTGGCTGTCACGCACCCGTAGTTTCTCTAATGTGTCTAGGGATTGTTTATACAGTCAGTCCAATTGCGCGTTGAAGAATGCCACTTCGTAATTTACTTTTGAACTAGACCAGAAGCGTTTCTAGTGGCTCTCACGCAACCGTAGTTTCTCTATATGTGTCTAGGGATTGTTTATGCATCAGTTCAATTGCGCGTTGAACAATTTCACTTCGTAATTTACTTTTAACTAGACCAGGAGCGTTTCGAGGGCTGTCGCTAGCGTTTCTAGTATTCACTTCGTAATTTATGTAGTCTAGTGGATAGTAGGTTTATATGCTAGTGTAATTCTTGCGCGTTGTAGAATGCCACTTCATAATTACTTTCAACTAGACCAGAAGCGTTTCTAGTGGCTCTCACGCAATTGTAGTTTCTCTATATGTGTCTAGGGATTGTTTATGAATCCAGTCACGCACGTTGAAGAATGTCACTTCGTAATTTACTTTTGAACTAGACCAGAAGCGATTCTAGTGGCTCTCGCGCAACCGTAGTTCTCTATATGTGCTAGGAATTGTTTATGCAGTCAGTCCAATTGCACTTGAAGAATGTCACTTCGTAATTTACTTTTGAACTAGACCAGAAGCGTTTTCTAGTGGCTGTCACGCGCATGAGTTTCTCTATAATGTGTCTAGGGATTGTTTACGTCAGACCAATTGCCGTTGAAGAATGTCACTTGTAATTTACTTTCAACTAGACCAGAAGCGTTTCTAGTGGCTCTCACGCAATTGTAGTTTCTCTATATGTGTCTAGGGATTGTTTATGCAGTCAGTCCAATTGCGCGTTGAAGAATTTCACTTCGTAATTTACTTTTGAACTAGACCAGAAGCGTTTCTAGTGGCTCTCACGCAACCGTAGTTTCTCTATATGTGTCTAGGGATTGTTTATGCATGTCAGTCCAATTGCGCGTTGAACAATTTCACTTCGTAATTTACTTTTGAACTAGACCAGAAGCGTTTCTAGTGGCTCTCACGCAAATGTAGTTTCTCTATATGTGTCTAGGGGATTGTTTATGCAGTCAGTCCAATTGCGCGTTGAAGAATGCACTTCGTAATTTACTTTTGAACTAGACCAGAAGCGTTTTCTAGTGGCTGTCACGAACACCCGTAGTTTCTCTAATGTGTCTAGGGATTGTTTATACAGTCAGTCCAATTGCGCGTTGAAGAATGTCACTTCGTAATTTACTTTGAACTAGACCAGAAGCGTTTCTAGTGGCTCTCACGCAACCGTAGTTTCTCTATATGTGTCTAGGGATTGTTTAAGCATGCAGTCTTCCAATTGCGCGTTGAAGAATTTCACTTCGTAATTTACTTTTGAACTAGACCAGAAGCGTTTCTAGTGGCTCTCACGCAACTGTAGTTTCTCTATATGTGGTCTAGGGATTGTTTATGCGCAGTCACTCCAATTGCGCGTTGAAGAATGCCACTTCGTAATTTACTTTTGAACTTGACCAGAAGCGTTTCTAGTGGCTGTCACGCAATAGTAGTTTCTCTATTGTGTCTAGGTATTGTTTATGCACGCAGTCCAATTGCACGTTGAAGAATTTCACTTCGAAAGTTACTTTTCAACTAGACCAGAAGTGTTTCTAGTGGCTGTCACGCACCCGTAGTTTCTCTAATGTGTCTAGGGATTGTTTATACAGTCAGTACAATTGCGCGTTGAAGAATGCCACTTCGTAATTTACTTTTCAACTACCAGAAGCGTTTCTAGTGGCTCTCACGCACCGCAGTTTCACTCTATGTTCTAGGGATTCTTATGCAGTCACTCCGATTGCGCGTTGATGAATGCCACTTCGCGTAATTTACTTTTGAACTAGACCATGCGTTTCTTAGCGGCTCTCACGCAATTGTAGTTTCTCTATATGTGTCTAGGGATGGTTTATGATCCAGTCCAATGCGCGTTGAAGAATAACTTCGTAATTTACTTTTGAACTAGACCAGAAAGCGCTTTCTAGTGACTCTCACGCACCCGTAGTTTCTCTATATGTGTCTATGGATTGTTATAGGCAGTCATCCCGATTGCAGAATGCACTAATTATTTACTTTTCAACTAGACCAGAAGCTTTCTAGTGGCTGGACGCAATTGTAGTTCCCTCATTGTGTCTAGGGATTGTTTATGAACTCCAGAACTAACTGACCAGAAGCGTTTAGTGGCTCTCAGTAGTTTCTCTATATGTGTCCAGGGATACGGTCCGTACTTTGTCGAACTAGACCAGAAGTCTTTTAGTGGCTGTCACGCACCGCCGTATTTTCTCTATTGTGTCTTTTGAACTAGACCAGTAAGCAGATTCTAGTGGCTCTCGCGCAATTGTAGTTTTCTCAATATGTTTCTAGGGATTCTTTATACAGTCATCCAATTGCATTGAAGAATGTTCCACTTCGTAATTTACTTTTCAACTAGACCAACGCGTTTCTAGTGGCTCTCACGCAACCGTAGTTTTATGTGATCTATATGTCTTGAACTAGACCAAACGTTTGTAGTGGCTCTCACGCCATTGTAGTTTCTCTATATGTGTCCAGGATTCTTTATGCAGTCAGACCAGTTGCCTCTTTTACGTCAATCAGTCTAATGGACCAGAAGTGTGGCTCTCACGCAACCGCCACTCTCGTATGTTTACTTTTCAACTAGACCAGAAGCGTTTTCTAGTGGCTTCACGCAATTTTGTCTATATGTAGTATGTCAGTCCAGTCATGTTGTCGCGTTGAAGAATCCAGTCCATAACTGCACGTCGAAGAATGTCACTTCGTAAATTTAATTTTGAACTAGACCAGAAGCGTTTGAACTAGATGGATTGTTTATGCAGTCAGTCCAAGCGTCGAAGAATTCACATCTCGTAATTTAATTTTGTGTGGCTCTACGCAACCGTAGTTTTCTCTATATGTGTTATGATTGCTCACGCTGTCATTCCATTTGCGGTTGAAGAAGGCCACTTTGTTTCACAAAGCGTTTCTAGTGGCTCTCACGCAACCGTAGTTTCTCTATTGTAGAATTGTTTATGCGCAGTGAACCACTAACTTTCAACTAGACCACACATCGGTGGCACTCACGACATAGCGTCTAGGTATTGTTTATGCATCCAAGAAGAATGTGGTACGCAACCGCAGTTTCTCTATTGTGCTTGCAGTAGTCCAAACGTTTCAAGTTGAAGCACTTCGTAATGTACTTTTGAACTAGACCAGAAGCGTTCCAGTGGCTCTCACGCACCGTAGTTTCTCTATATGTGTCAGGGATTGTTTATGCAGTCAGTCCAATTGCGCGTTGAAGAATGCACTTCGTAATTTACTTTTGAACTAGACCAGAAGCGTTTCTAGTGGCTCTCACGCAACCGTAGTTTCTCTAATGTGTCTAGGATTGTTTATGCAGTTCAGTCCATTGCGCGTTGAAGAATTTCACTTCGTAATTACCTTTTGAACTAGACCAGAAGCGTTTCTAGTGGCTCTCACGCAATAGTAGTTTCTCTATATGTGTCTAGGGATTGTTTATGGCAGTCAGTCCAATTGCGCGTTGAAGAATTTCACTTCGTAATTTACTTTTGAACTAGACCAGAAGCGTTTCTAGTGGCTCTCACGCACCCCTAGTTTCTCTATATGTGTCTAGGGATTGTTTATGCATCCAGTCCAATTGCGCGTTGAAGAATTTAACTTCGTAATTTACTTTGAACTAGACCAGAAGCGTTTCTAGTGGCTCTCAACGCACCGTAGTTTCTCTATATGTGTCTAGGGATTGTTTATGCAGTCAGTCCAATTGCGCGTTGAAGAATTCACTTCGTAATTTACTTTTGAACTAGACCAGAAGCGTTTCTAGTGGCTCTCACGCAATTGTAGTTTCTCTATATGTCTAGGGATTATGCAGTCACTCCAATTGCGCGTTGAAGAATGCCACTTCGTAATTTACTTTTGAACTAGACCAGAAGCGTTTCTAGTGGCTCTCACGCAACCGTAATTGTGTCTAGTTTCATCAGTTCCAATTTCACTTCGTAATTACTTTTCAACTATACTTTCTAGTGGCTCTCACGCAACGTAGTTTCTCTATTGTGTCTAGGGATTGTTTTGCCAGTCGCAGTCCAATTGTAATTTACGCGACCAGAAGCGTTTCTAGTGCTCTCAAGACAGGGATTGTTTATGCTTCGTAATTTCACTTTAATTTACTTTTGAACTAGACCAGGAGCGTTTCTAGTGGCTCTCACGCAAGGGATTTCTATGCATTCATTCCATTTGCGCGTTGAAGATTTCACTTCGTAATTTACTTTTGACCAGAAGCGTTTCTAGTCTCTATATGTGTCTAGGGATTCCGTTTATGCTGAAGTGTCTAGGGATCTTTTGCACAGTCCAATGCGCGTTGAAGAATTTCACTTCGTAATTTTCTTTTGAACTAGACCAGAAGCGTTTCTAGTGGCTCTCACGCAATTGTAGTTTCTCTATATGTGTCTAGGGATTGTTTATGCATCAGTCCAATTGCGCGTTGAAGAATTTCACTTCGTAATTTACTTTTGAACTAGACCAGAAGCGTTTCTAGTGGCTCTCACGCAACCGTAGTTTCTCTATATGTGTCTAGGGATTGTTTATGCAGTCACTCCGATTGCGCGTTGAAGAATTTCACTTCGTAATTTACTTTTGAACTAGACCAGAAGCGTTTCTAGTGGCTCTCACGCAACCGTAGTTTCTCTATATGTGTCTAGGATTGTTTATGCATCCAGTCCAATTGCGCGTTGAAGAATTTCACTTCGTAATTTACTTTGAATAGACCAGAAGCGCTTCTAGTGGCTCCTTCACGAACAGTCGTTCTCAATGTGTGTCTAGGGATTGTTTTATGCTCAGGTCCAATTGCGCGTTGAAGAATTTCCCTTCGTAATTTACTTTTGAACTAGCCAGAAGCGTTTCTCGGTGGCTCTCACGCACCCTGTAGTTCTTATATGTGTCTAGGGATTGTTTTATGCATGCCAGTCCAATGCGCGTTGAAAATTTCACTTCGTAATTTACTTTGAACTAGACCAGAAGCGTTTCTAGTGGCTCTCACGCAGCGTAGTTTCTCTATATGTGTCTAGGGATTGTTTATGCAGTCAGTCCAATTGCGCGTTGAAGAATTTCACTTCGTAAATTTACTTTTGAACTAGACCAGAAGCGTTTCTAGGGCTCTCACGCAACTGTAGCTTTCTCTATATGTGTCTAGGATTGCTTTATGCATCAGTCCAATTGCGCGTTGAAGAATGTCACTTCGTAATTTACTTTTGAACTAGACCAGAAGCGTTTCTAGTGGCTCTCACGCAACCGTAGTTTCTCTATATGTGTTCTAGGGATTGTTTATGCAGTCAGTTCCAATTGCGCGTTGAAGAATTTCACTTCGTAATTTACTTTTGAACTAGACCAGAAGCGCAGTTTCTAGTGGCTCTCACGCAACCGTAGTTTCTCTATATGTGTCTAGGGATTGTTTATGCAGTCATTCCAATTGCGCGTTGAAGAATGCCACTTCGTAATTTACTTTGAACTAGACCAGAAGCGTTTCTAGTGGCTCTCACTAGCAATTGTAGTTTCACTCTATATGTGTCTAGGGATTGTTTATGCAGTCAGTCCAATTGCGCGTTGAAGAATGCCACTTCGTAATTTTACTTTTGAACTAGATTCGAATTTCTAGTGGCTCTCACGCAACCGTAGTTCTCTATTTGTCTAGGATTGTTTCATGTTTATGCACTTTTACTTTTGAGAAGCGTTTCTCTCTACGAAATTGTCTAGGGATTTTATGTGTTCTAGTCATTGTTTAATTTTGCACTTCGTAATTTACTTTGAACTAGACCAGAAGCGTTTCTAGTGGCTCTCACGCACCGTAGTTTCTCTATATGTGTCTAGGGATTGTTTATGCAGTCATTCCAATTGCGCGTTGAACAATTTCCACTTCGTAATTTACTTTTGAACTAGACCAGAAGCGTTTCTAGTGGCTCTCACGCAACCGTAGTTTCTCTATATGTGTCTAGGGATTGTTTATGCAGTCATTCCAATTGCGCGTTGAAGAATGCCACTTCGTAATTTACTTTTGAACTAGACCAGAAGCGTTTCTAGTGGCTCTCACGCAACCGTAGTTTCTCTATATGTGTCTAGGTATTGTTTATGCACGCAGTCCAATTGCGCGTTGAAGAATTTCACTTCGTAATTTACTTTTGAACTAGACCAGAAGCGTTTCTAGTGGCTCTCACGCAACCGTAGTTTCTCTAATGTGTCTAGGGATTGTTTCATGCATTCAGTTCCAATGCCGCGTTGAAGAATTCACTTCGTATTTAACTTTTTGAAACTATACCAGAAGCGTTTCTAGTGGCTCTCACGCAATAGCTAGTTTCTCTATATGTGTCTAGGGATTGTTTATGCAGCACGTCCAATTGCGCGTGAAGAATTTCACTTCGTAATTTACTTTTGAACTAGACCAGAAGCGTTTCTAGTGGCTCTCACGCAACCCGTAGTTTCTCTATATGTGTCTAGGGAGTGTTCATGCAGTCATTCCAATTGCGGTCGTTGAAGAATTTGCACTTCGTAATTTACTTTTGAACTAGACCAGAAGCGTTTCTAGTGGCTCGCACGCACCGTAGTTTCTCTATTGGTCTAGGGATTGTTAGCAGTCATTCCAATTGCGCTTGAAGAATGACACTTCGTAATTTACTTTTGAACTAGACCAGAAGCGTTTCTAGTGGCTCTCACGCAACTGTAGTTTCTCTCTATGTGTCTAGGGATTGTTTATGCAGTCAGTTCCACTTGCGCGCGTTGAAGAAGTCACCTTCGTAATTTACATTTGAACTAGACCAGATAGCGTTTCTAGTGGCTGTCACACACCGTAGTTTCTCTATATGTGTCTAGGGATTGTTTATAGCAGTCAGTACAATTGCGCGTTGGAAGAATCTCACTTCGTAATTTACTTTTGACTAGACCAGAAGCGTTTCTAGTGGCTCTCACGCACCCGTAGTTTCTCTATATGTGTCTAGGGATTGTTTATGCATGTCATTCCAATTGCGCGTTGAAGAATTTCACTTCGTAATTTACTTTTGAACTAGACCAGAAGCGTTTCTAGTGGCTCTCACGGCCCTGTAGTTTCTCTATATGTCTCTAGGGATTGTTTACGCAGTCACTCCAATTGCGCGTTGAAGAATTTCACTTCGTAATTTACTTTTGAACTAGACCAGAAGCCTTTCTAGTGGCTCTCACGCAATTGTAGTTTCTCTATATGTGTCTAGGGATTCTTTATGCATCCAGTCCAATTGCGCGTTGAAGAATTTCACTTCGTAATTTACTTTTGAACTAGACCAGAAGCGTTTCTAGTGGCTGTCACGCACCCGTAGTTTCTCTATATGATCTAGGGCTTGTTTATCGCAGTCCAGTTACAATTGCGCGTTGACAATTTCACTTCGTAATTTACTTTTCGCACTATACAGAAAGCGTTTCGTAAGTGGCTCTACACGCACCCGTAGTTTCTCTCTATGTGTCTAGGGGATTGTTTATAGTCAGTCCTTCCAATTGCGCTGTTGAAGAATGCCACTTCGTAACTTTACTTTTGAACCTACGACCAGAAGCGTTTCTAGTTGCTCTCACGCCCCTTGTAGGTTTCTCGTATATGTTCTAGGGCTTGCTTTATGCATGCAGTCCAATGCGCGTTGAAGAATTTCACTTCGTAATTTACTTTTGAACTAATACCAGAAGCGTTTCTAGTGGCTATCACGCACCCTAGTCGTTCTCTATATGTGTATTAGGGTATTGTTTATGCACGTCAGTTCCAATTGCACGTTGAAGAATTTCACTTCGTAATTTACTTTTGAACTAGACCAGAAGCGTTTCTAGTGGCTATCACGCAACCGTATGTTTCCCTATATGTCATTCCAGGGATTGTTTTATGCAGTCATTCCAATTGCGCGTTGAAGAATGCCACTTCGTATTTACTTTTGAACTAGACCAGAAAGCGTTTCTAAAGTGCTCTAACGAAATTGTAGTTTTCTCTATAGTGTCTAGGATTGTTTATGCATCCAGTTCCAATTGCGCGTTGAAGAATTTCACTTCGTAATTTACTTTGAACTAGACCAGAAGCTTTCTATTGGCTCTCACGCAACGTAGTTTCTCTGTGTATGTGTCTAGGGATTCTTTATGCATCCAGTCCAATTGCGCGTTGAAGAATTTCACTTCGTAATTTACTTTTGAACAATACCAGAAGCGTTTCTAGTGGCTGTCACGCCCCCGTAGTTTCTCTATTGCTCTAGGGATTGTTCACGCACGCACCCAATTGCGCGTTGAAGAATGCCACTTCGAAAGTACTTTTGAACAACCCAGAAGCGTTTCTAGTGGCTCTCACGCAACCGTAGTTTCTCTATATGTGTCTAGGGATTGTTTATGCATCCATTCCAATTGCGCGTTGAAGAATTTCACTTCGTAATTTACTTTTGAACTAGACCAGAAGCGTTTCTAGTGGCTCTCACGCAACCGTAGTTTCTCTATATGTGTCTAGGGATTGTTTATGCAGTCATTCCAATTGCGCGTTGAAGAATTTCACTTCGTAATTTACTTTTGAACTAGACCAGAAGCGTTTCTAGTGGCTCTCACGCAACGTAGTTTCTCTATATGTGTCTAGGGATTGTTTATGCAGTCAGTCCAATTGCGCGTGAAGAATTTCACTTCGTAATTTACTTTTGAACTAGACCAGAAGCGTTTCTAGTGGCTCTCACGCAACCGTAGTTTCTCTATATGTGTCTAGGGATTGTTTATGCAGTCAGTCCAATTGCGCGTTGAAGAATTTCCACTTCGTAATTTACTTTTGAACTAGACCAGAAGCGTTTCTAGTGGCTCTCACGCCACTGTAGTTTCTCTATATGTGTTAGGGATTGTTTATGCATCCAGTCCAATTGCGCGTTTGAAGAATTTCACTTCGTCATTTACTTTTGAACTAAGACCAGAAGCGTTTCTAGTGGCTCGTCACGCACCGTAGTTTCTCTAATGTGTCTAGGGATTGTTTATACATGTCAGTCCAATTGCGCGTTGAAGAATTTCACTTCGTAATTTACTTTGAACTAGTACCAGAAGCGTTTCTAGTGGCTCTCACGCCACCCGTAGTTTCTCTATATGTGTCTAGGGATTGTTTCATGCAGTCACTCCAATTGCGCGTGAAGAATTTCACTTCGTAATTTACTTTTGAACTAGACCCAGAAGCGTTTCTAGTGGCTCTCACGCAACCGTAGTTTCTCTATATGTGTCTAGGGATGTTATGCAGTCACTTCCGATTGCGCGTTGAAGAATTTCACTTCGTAATTTACTCTTGAACTAGACCAGAAGCGTTTCTAGTGGCTATCACGCAACCGTAGTTTCTCTATATGTGTCTAGGGATTGTTTATGCAGTCATTCCAATGCGCGTTGAAGAATTCACTTCGTAATTTACTTTTGAACTAGACCAGAAGCGTTTCTAGTGGCTCTCACGCAACCGTAGTTTCTCTATATGTGTCTAGGGATTGTTTATGCAGTCATTCCAATTGCGCGTTGAAGAATTCACTTCGTAATTTACTTTTGAACTAGACCAGAAGCGTTTCTAGTGGCTCTCACGCAATGTAGTTTCTCTATATGTGTCTAGGGATTGTTTATGCATCCAGTCCAATTGCGCGTTGAAGAATTTCACTTCGTAATTTACTTTGAACTAGACCAGAAGCGTTTCTAGTGGCTCTCACGCAACCGTAGTTTCTCTATATGTGTCTAGGGATTGTTATGCAGTCAGTCCAATTGCGCGTTGAAGAATTTCACTTCGTAATTTACTTTTGAACTAGACCAGAAGCGTTTCTAGTGGCTCTCACGCAACCGTAGTTTCTCTATATGTGTCTAGGGATTGTTTATGCAGTCATTCCAATTGCGCGTTGAAGAATTCACTTCGTAATTTACTTTTGAACTAGACCAGAAGCGTTTCTAGTGGCTCTCACGCACCTGTAGTTTCTCTATATGTGTCTAGGGATTGTTTATGCAGTCAGTCCAATTGCGCGTTGAAGAATTTCACTTCGTAATTTACTTTGAACTAGACCAGAAGCGTTTCTAGTGGCTGTCACGCACCCGTAGTTTCTCTATATGTGTCTAGGGATTGTTTATGCAGTCATTCCAATTGCGCGTTGAAGAATTTCACTTCGTAATTTACTTTTGAACTAGACCAGAAGCGTTTCTAGTGGCTCTCACGCAACCGTAGTTTCTCTATATGTGTCTAGGGATTGTTTATGCAGTCATTCCAATTGCGCGTTGAAGAATGCCACTTCGTAATTTACTTTTGAACTAGACCAGAAGCGTTTCTAGTGGCTCTAACGAAATTGTAGTTTCTCTATATGTGTCTAGGGATTGTTTATGCAGTCAGTCCAATTGCGCGTTGAAGAATTTCACTTCGTAATTTACTTTTGAACTAGACCAGAAGCGTTTCTAGTGGCTCTCACGCAACCGTAGTTTCTCTATATGTGTCTAGGGATTGTTTATGCAGTCATTCCAATTGCGCGTTGAAGAATTTCACTTCGTAATTTACTTTTGAACTAGACCAGAAGCGTTTCTAGTGGCTCTCACGCAACCGTAGTTTCTCTATATGTGTCTAGGGATTGTTTATGCAGTCATTCCAATTGCGCGTTGAAGAATGCCACTTCGTAATTTACTTTTGAACTAGACCAGAAGCGTTTCTAGTGGCTCTCACGCACCCGTAGTTTCTCTATATGTGTCTAGGGATTGTTTATGCATCCAGTCCAATTGCGCGTTGAAGAATTTCACTTCGTAATTTACTTTTGAACTAGACCAGAAGCGTTTCTAGTGGCTCTCACGCATTGTAGTTTCTCTATATGTGTCTAGGTATTGTTTATGCAGTCAGTCCAATTGCGCGTTGAAGAATTTCACTTCGTAATTTACTTTTGAACTAGACCAGAAGCGTTTCTAGTGGCTCTCACGCAACCGTAGTTTCTCTATATGTGTCTAGGGAATGTTTATGCAGTCATTCCAATTGCGCGTTGAAGAATTTCACTTCGTAATTTACTCTTGAACTAGACCAGAAGCGTTTCTAGTGGCTATCACGCAACCGTAGTTTCTCTATATGTGTCTAGGGATTGTTTATGCAGTCATTCAATTGCGCGTGAAGAATGCCACTTCGTAATTTACTTTTGAACTAGACCAGAAGCGTTTCTAGTGGCTCTCACGCCCCCGTAGTTTCTCTATAGTGCTCTAGGGATGTTTATGCTAGCGCAGTCCAATTGCGCGTTGAAGAATTCCACTTCGTAATTTACTTTGAACTAGACCAGAAGCCTTTCTAGTGGCTCTCACTGCAATTGTAGTTTCTCTATATGTGTCTAGGGCTTTTTAGCAGTCACTCCAATTGCGCGTTGAAGAATGCACTTCGTAATTTACTTTTGAACAGACCAGAAGCGTTTCTAGTGGCTCTCACGCAACCGTAGTTTCTCTATATGTGTCTAGGGATTGTTATGCATCAGTCCAATTGCACGTTGAAGAAATTCACTTCGTAATTTACTTTTGAACTAGACCAGAAGCGCTTCTAGTGGCTCTCAAGCAACCGTAGTTTCTCTATATGTGTCTAGGGATTGTTTATGCAGTCAGTCCAATTGCGCGTTGAAGAATGTCACTTCGTAATTTACTTTTGAACTAGACCAGAAGCGTTTCTAGTGGCTCTCACGCAACCGTAGTTTCTCTATATGTGTCTAGGGATTGTTTTACAGTCAGTCCAATTTCGCGTTGAAGAATGTCACTTCGTAATTTACTTTTGAACTAGACCAGAAGCGTTTCTAGTGGCTCTCACGCAACCGTAGTTTCTCTATATGTGTCTAGGGATTGTTTATGCAGTCAGTCCAATTGCGCGTTGAATGAATGTTCATTCGTAATTTACTTTTGAACTAGACCATAAGCGTTTCTAGTGGCTCTCACGCACCCGTATTTTCTCTATATGGTCTAGGGATTGTTTATGCATCACGTCAATTGCGCGTTGAAGAATTTCACTTCGTAATTACTTTTGAACTAGACAAAGCGTTTCTAGTGGCTCTCACGGCCCCGTAGTTTCTCTATATGGTCTAGGGATGTTTACTGCATCCAGTCCACTTGCGCGTTGAAGAATTTACACTTCGTAATTTACTTTTGAACTAGCCAGAAGCGCTTTCTAGTGGCTCTCACGCAACCGTAGTTTCTCTATATGTGTCTAGGGATTGTTTAGCATCCAGTCCAATTGCGCGTTGAAGAATTTCACTTCGTAATTTACTTTTGAACTAGACCAGAAGCGTTTCTAGTGGCTCTCACGCAACCCGTAGTTTCTCTAATATGTGTCTAGGGATTGTTTATGCATCCAGTCCAATTGCGCGTTGAAGAATTTCACTTCGTATTTACTTTTCAACTAGACCAGAAGCGCCTCTAGTGGCTCTCACGCACCCGTAGTTTCTCGATATGTGTCTGTGGATTGCTTATGCAGTCAATCAAACTGCACGTTGAACAATTTCACTTCGTAATTTACTTTTGAACTAGACCAGAAGCGTTTCTAGTGGCTCTCACGCAACCGTAGTTTCTCTATATGTGTCTAGGGATTGTTTATGCAGTCAGTCCAATTGCGCGTTGAAGAATTTGCCACTTCGTAATTACTTTTGAACTAGACCAGAAGCGTTCTAGTGGCTCTCACGCCATTGTAGTTTCTCTATATGTGTCTAGGGATTCTTTATGCATCAAGTCCAATTGCGCGTTGAAGAATTTCACTTCGTCAGTTACTTTTCAACAAGACCAGAAGCGTTTCTAGTGGCTGTCACGCAATTAGTAGTTTCTCTATATGTGTCTAGGATTGTTTATGCCACGTCAAGTCAATTGCGCGTGAAGAATGTCACTTCGTAATTTACTTTTGAACTAGACCAGAAGCGTTTCTAGTGGCTCTCACGCAACCGTAGTTTCTCTATATGTGTCTAGGGATTGTTTATGCAGTCAGTCCAATTGCGCGTTGAAGAATGTCACTTCGTAATTTACTTTTGAACTAGACCAGAAGCGTTTCTAGTGGCTCTCACGCAACCGTAGTTTCTCTATATGTGTCTAGGGATTGTTTTTATGCAGTCAGTCCAATTGCGCGTTGAAGAATGTCACTTCGTAATTTACTTTTGAACTAGACCAGAAGCGTTTCTAGTGGCTCTCACGCAAACCGTAGTTTCTCTATATGTGTCTAAGGATTGTTTATGCAGTCAGTCCAATTGCGCGTTGAAGAATTTCACTTCGTAATTTACTTTTGAACTAGACCAGAAGCGTTTCTAGTGGCTCTCACGCACCGTAGTTTCTCTATATGTGTCTAGGGATTGTTTATGCAGTCAGTCCAATTGCGCGTTGAAGAATTTCACTTCGTAATTTACTTTTGAACTAGACCAGAAGCGTTTCTAGTGGCTCTCACGCACCCGTAGTTTCTCTATAGTGTCTAGGGATTGTTATGCAGTCAGTCCAATTGCGCGTTGAAGAAGTGCCACTTCGTAATTTACTTTTGAACTAGACCAGAAGCGTTTCTAGTGGCTCTCACGCAACCGTAGTTTCTCTATATGTGTCTAGGGATTGTTTATGCAGTCAGTCCAATGCGCGTTGAAGAATGTCACTTCGTAATTTACTTTTGAACTAGACCAGAAGCGATTTTAGTGGCTCTCACGCAACCATAGTTTCTCTATATGTGTCTAGGGATTGTTATGCAGTCATTCCAATTGCGCGTTGAAGAATGCCACTTCGTAATTTACTTTTGAACTAGACCAGAAGCGTTTCTAGTGGCTCTCACGCACATGTAGTTTCTCTATATGTGTCTAGGGATTGTTTATGCATCCAGTCCAATGCGCGTTGAAGAATGTTCACTTCGTAATTACTTTGAACTAGACCAGAAGCGCTTCTAGTGGCTCTCACGCAACGTAGTTTCTCTATATGTGTCTAGGGATTGTTATGCAGTCAATTCCAATTGCGCAGTTGAAGAATTTCACTTCATAATTTACTTTTAAACAGACCAGAAGAGTTTCTAGTGGCTCTCACGCAACCGTAGTTTCTCTATATGTGTCTATGGATGTTTATGCAGTCAGTTCCAATGCGCGTTGAAGAATGTCACTTCGTAATTTTACTTTTGAACTAGACCAGAAGCGTTTCTAGTGGCTCTCACGCACCCGTAGTTTCTCTATATGTGTCTAGGGCTTGTTTATGCAGTCACTCCAATTGCGCGTTGAAGAATTTCACTTCGTAATTTACTTTTGAACTACGACCAGAAGCGTTTCTAGTGGCTCTCACGCAACTATAGGTTTCTCTATATGTGTATAGGGATTCTTTATGCATTCCAGTCCAATTGCGCGTGACGAATTTCACTTCGTAATTTACTTTTGAACTAGAACCAGAAGCGTTTCTAGTGGCCTCTCACGCAACCGTAGTTTCTCTATATGTGTCTAGGGATTGTTTATGCATCCAGTCAAATTGCGCGTTGAAGCAATTTCACTTCGTAATTTACTTTGAACTAGACCAGAAGCGTTTCTAGTGGCTCTCACGCACCGTAGTTTCTCTATATGTGTCTAGGGATGTTCATGCAGTCATTCCAATTGCGCGTTTGAAGAATTTCCACTTCGTAATTACTTTTGAACTAGACCAGAAGCGTTTCTAGTGGCTCTCACGCAACTTGTAGTTTCTCTATGTGTCTAGGATTGTTTATGCATCAGTCCAATTGCGCGTTGAAGAATTTCACTTCGTAATTTACTTTTGCAACTAGACCAGAAGCGTTTTCTAGTGGCCTCTCACGCACCGTAGTTCTTCTCTATGTGTCTAGGATTGTTTATGCATGCAGTCCAATTGCGCGTGAAGAATTTCACTTCGTAATTTACTTTTTGAACTAGACCAGAAGCGTTTCTAGTGGCTCGTCACGCAACCAGTAGTTTCTCTATATGTGTCTAGAGATTGTTGATGCAGTCATTCATTTGCACGTTGAAGAATTCACTTCTTAATTACTTTTTGAACTAGACAGAAGCGTTTTCTAGTGGCTCTCAGGCAAACCGTATTTTCTCTAGAGGGTCTAGGGGATTGTTCACGCAGTCACTCCAGTTGCGCGTTGAAGAATGCCACTTCGTAATTGATTTGAACTAGACCAGGAAGCGTTGTAGTGGCGCTCACGCAAACCGTAGTTTCTCATATGTGTGTCTAAGGATGTTTATGCAGTCAGTTCAATGCGCGTGCAGAATGTCCAATTCGTAATTTACTTTTGAACTAGACCAGATGCGTTCTTTTGGATCTCCAACAACAGTAGTTTCTCTATTATGTTCTAGGTATTTTTATTGAATTAACCTCCAATTGCGCCTTCAAGAAAGTCACATCGTAATTACTTTGAACTAGGACCAGAAGCGTTTCTAGTGGCTCTCACGCAACCGTAGTTTCTCTATATGTGTCTAGGGATTGTTTACATCACTCCAATTGCGCGTTGAAGAATTCACTTCGTAATTTACTTTTGAACTAGACCAGAAGCGTTTCTAGTGGCTCTCACGCACTGTCTAGGGACTAGTCGTTGAAGAGGTAATTTACTTTTGAACTAGATTTCTAGTGGCTCTCACGGTAGTTTCATATGTCTAGGGATTGTTTGCAGTCAGTCCAATTGCCGTTGAAGAATTTCACTTCGTAATTTACTTTTGAACTAGACCAGAAGTTTCTAGTGGCTCTCACGCAGTAGTTTCTCTACTACTCAGTTTGAGGTAATTTACTTTTGAACTAGACCAGAAGTGTTTCTAGTGGCTCTCACGCAAGTAGTTTCTCTATATGTGTCTAGGGATTGTTTATGCAGTCACTCCAATTGCGTTGAAGAATTTCACTTCGTAATTTACTTTTGAACTAGACCAGAAGTTTCTAGTGGCTCTCACGCAACCGTAGTTTCTCTATATGTGTCTAGGGATTGTTTATGCACGCATCCAATTGCACGTTGAAGAATTTCACTTCGAAAGTTACTTTTCAACTAGACCAGAAGCGTTTCTAGTGGCTGTCACGCACCCGTAGTTTCTCTAATGTGTCTAGGGATTGTTTATACAGTCATACAATTGCGCGTTAAAGAATGTACTTCGTAATTTACTTTTGAACTAGACCAGAAGCGTTTCTAGTGGCTCTCACGCAATTGTAGTTTCTCTATATGTCTAGGGATTGTTTATGCATCCAGTCCAATTGCGCGTTGAAGAATGTCACTTTGTAATTTACTTTTGAACTAGACCAGAAGCGTTTCTAGTGGCTCTCACGACATTGTAGTTTCTCTATATGTCTAGGGATTGTTTATGCAGTCCAGTCCAATTGCGCGTTGAAGAATGTTCACTTCGTAATTTACTTTTGAACTAGACCAGAAGCGTTTCTAGTGGCTCTCACGCAACCGTAGTTTCTCTATATGTGTCTAGGGATTGTTTATGCAGTCAGTTCCAATTGCGCGTTGAAGAATTTCACTTCGTAATTTACTTTTGAACTAGACCAGAAGCGTTTCTAGTGGCTGTCACGCACCCGTAGTTTCTCTAATGTGTCTAGGGATTGTTTATACAGTCAGTCCAATTTCGCGTTGAAGAATGTCACTTCGTAATTTACTTTTGAACTAGACCAGAAGCGTTTCTAGTGGCCTCTCACGCAACCGTAGTTTCTCTATATGTGTCTAGGGATTGTTTATGCAGTCAGTCCAATTGCGCGTTGAAGAATTTCACGGTAATTTACTTTTAACTAGACCAGAAGTGTTTCTAGTGGCTCTCACGCACCGTAGTTTCTCTATATGTTTAGGGATTGTTTATGCAGTCTCCAATTTGCGCGTTGAAGAATGCCACTTCGTAATTTACTTTTGAACTAGACCAGAAGCGTTTCTAGTGGCTGCTCACGCAACCGTAGTTTATATGTGGTCTAGGGATTGTTTCTGCAGTCACTCCAATTGCGCGTTGAAGAATTTCACTTCGTAATTTACTTTTGAACTAGACCAGAAGCGTGTTCTAGTGGCTCTCACGCAACCGTAGTTTCTCTATGTGTTCTAGGGATTGTTTATGCAGTCAGTCCAATTGCGCGTTGAAGAATGTCACTTCGTATATTACTTTGAACTAGACCAGAAGTGTTTATAGTGCTCTCACGCAACCGTAGTTTCTCTATATTGTCTAGGGATTGTTTATGCAGTCTTCCAGATTTCGCGTTGATGAATGTCACTGCGTAATTTACCTTTTGAACTAGACCATAAGCGTTTTCTAGCGGCTCTCACGCACCCGTAGTTCCTCTATTTGTGTCTAGGGATTGTTTATAATTATTTGCGCGTTGAACAATGCACTTCGATTTACTTTTGAACTATACCTGAAGTTTCTGAAGTGGCTCTCACGGAACCGTAGTTTCCTATATTGCGTCTATGGTTGTTCACTTGTACAGTCACATTTCGCGTTGAAAAATGTCACTTTTTAATTTACTTTAACTGACAAAAGCGTTTCTAGTGGCTCTCACAAACCGTATTTCTCTATATGTCTCTAAGGATTGGTTATGCAGCCGTCCAATTGCGCGTATAGAATGTGTCACCTTTACTTGGGAGTGCGGAGAGTTGCGAGCATGCGCTACTCTCGATGGAGGAGAGACACGACTGGCGGCATGGCAAACGAGGATTTAATACGTACAGGAACGATGAACGCACGCAACACACAACACTGAAACTGAAACTCAAACTAACGGCACGCAAAACTAAAACTATGATTTAACAAAAATCTTCACTCGAACTTAAATAACAAACTCAGATTAAATAGCAGCTACTGAAAAAAGGACTATCTCAGTTCCGGAGCCTAGCTCCGCCTTAGAAGTCTCTAGGTCAGTCCTAGCGCGGGTTCGTTAGAGTCTAGCCACCCTGCATCCGGCCTAGCTGCGTCGCAATCGGAAACGTGGGCTTACAGATCGTCGTCGCGAAGTTCTTGTCGAACCCGCGTCGGGCTCGTCCGCAGCATTGAGGGTGTCGTAGGTGTCGATGCCTCGCGTTGTTCTTTTGACGGTGGTGAGCTCGTCGGTATCTCGTCGGTGTGTGCTCGTTAGCGATGGCGTTCGGCGCTGCTTAGGCCCACCTGCCTAGCCTAGCGTCGGGACGCGTCGCAACTTCTTCAAGAGTGCCGACGTGGCGTCCCGAGGAGAATCAAACGTGCCGGTCTGCCGCAGAAGGGGGAGCCTCTCTGGGGTTCCTGGTCCTGCCGTGAGAAGCTGCAGCTCGTCCAGGAGCGTCGCCCGAACTTGCCGAGGTCGACGGCCACACCTTGGACGGCCAGCGTCGCGGACTCAACCAGACCCCCAAGTCTCCCGTCGCCAGAACATAGCTGGAGATGCGACCTTCCTGACCGAGTGCCACGTTGAAACTCCACGGACAGCGCCGTTCATCCCTCGACTATGCCTCGGTTCGTGCGCCTCGCGCGCTCAGCGCCGTCGGAGCACCGGGCGTCGCGTGCTCCTCTTCTTTTTCGCGCCACAGGCGGCCTCTTACATGTGACATGGGCCCCCTCTTCAAGAGTTTGTTCTCAAAAAACTGCTCATCATGGCGTTCAGGTGATGACTGTGACTCCTCGTAGTGACATTGGTGCGGTTCATTGAAGACTCGATGCACTACAAACACCACACTGTTGCGCACAATTCACCAGAGCACTGTTCACCGCGTTTAAGAGTTCACTTTTTGCACTTTCACCACCTAATGCCTTCACTCGCTGTTCACAATGTCCACTACTTCAATGTTTCGAAAACACTCTAATGAATAAACTTTGCATCACAGCATGTTTTACAATACTCTACCTACTCTATATTACATAGGTACTGTTTTTTCTTTCCTCTTATACACGTTTACAAGTTCTGCAATCTTCCGCGTGCCATTCCTAAATGTTTTTCCTTTTGATTCTGACCATTGCATCTGCCCTATTTTTCCACCTCTTGCGAAACTTCTTTCTACGCTTACGCGTTAGACGTCTGGGCCATTGGGTATCTACTTCCTTCACCCTTTTTCTCGGAGTCACACTCTCCCATCATGCCAGTGTTTGGTACTCCCTGGACTCCACGTCACCTATCAACTTCTTATCTTTCTGAGGTGGAATGACTTTTCCACTCTCTTCCGCTCTTCGGGTATATAACCTCGATCGGAGGTTGTCCATCCTCTTATCCCGGTTAACCTGAACCAAGGGCTCTCCGTCGTGAGCTTCTTTACGGCGTCAGGGCACTATCTAGTCTGCCTGTGTCCTTCCCTTCAGCAATCGTGCGCACACTCATATTCTCGTTTTTGCCCTTAGCCATGGTCTTTTGACATAGTCACATGATCTTACATATCTTTCACGTCGCTCTGCACCCAGCTAAAAGAAATCTTCTGTTATTTTTTCTAAAGTGTCTTTTACTCCCTGGTGGCCTGCCGTACGTTATCGTGCCCTAACGTCAGTACTTTATTCCTCAGTTCCTTCGGGACCATCAACTGTATACTTCTCTACCTGAACTAAATATACATTCCAGTACAATAAATATTCTTCTTATAAAACTCTGTAACGTCCGACTCTTTTTCCTTTGTACCGTCTCTATCTTCTTTTAACTTTCTTATCGACTCATCTTTGTTCTGCAATTCCTCGAAATTCTGCTACCGTTATGTTTAACCCCTTCACGGCCTAACCTGCAATGCTGGCAGAGGTTTAGTACCCTCTCTGCTTGCTCGCGTTTGTACTGCGCTGCTACCTCTACCTCAGGTGATTCCTCTTCTAGCGTTTCTGGCTTTTCTCTCTTCTCTAAATCTTCTGTCCTCTCCGTTAGGGTCTGGGTCATCCGCCCTTCTCACCCCTGATACATTCCCCAAAATCAAGTCAAACAGAGGATCTTCTACACACCTAGCTGTGACCACAATCCCGTAAAAAATAGTGTCGAAACTTGAATTTGCGCCTTTGGCAAGTACTTGACAGACCTGTCCGCCAAAACTGATTGGTTTGAAATAGCGGGTCATGTTCTCTAACGGCACCAGACTTTCCCTAACCAATACCGTGTCTCCAAAACTGTGGCCCTGCGTCCTTGAACTTCTCCCTCCACCACGGGCATGTTCTTTCTCTCGGCTCACCCTCTTTACCTTTCATCATACATGCAGCTTTGTCTGCGTATTGATCTGATTCGTGCGCTCCATGCCCTCTCTTTTGACATAGCTGGCAAACCACTGGTGGACCACGTCTATTATCCTTCGCCCGACAGTTCATTGCTATATGTCCCAGCCGGTTACAAAGAAAACATCTTTGGGCGTCCCTTGCCTGTTCATGGGGCCCCGATTCCTCGTCTCCCTGCAGCTGCCATCGGCGTGTCCTTCCACTCTTTCCTAAATTCCTAGTCCCTGCGCCTCTACAAACTGATCTGAGGCGCTGCCATTTCCTCTACTGTTTTTAATTTCCTCTCCTTGAGGAATACCGCCAGACTGTCGATGCACCTGGCGAGAAATTGTTTCCTACGACCTTGTCCCGCAACCCTTTCATATGTCTTGTGGCCTCCGATAACTCCATCCATCTCTCAAAATAATTGTAATCTACATGCAAACTGTTTTCCAGTTTCCGCGTCCTCTCGGCTTGCATGACCTAAACTTTTCCCGGAAACCCTCAGCAGTTAGCCGGAATTTGCAATAAAGTGTTTTTCACTTTGTCATAGTCTAAGCTCTCTTCGGCGGGCATCCGTCCAAAAACACACTGAAAGCCTCACCACTAGACACAGGCTTAAGGCGCAGCCCACTCATTCTTTGCCCAGCCTTGCCCGACCGCTATTCTCTCAAAGCGATGCAAATACGCATCTAAATCATCTCTGCGCTCATCAAAGGAGCCATCAATTTCCTTGGCAAATCTGTTTGGGCCTGGGCGAAGTCGAGTCGGATGACGCTGACCTGGGGAAATCGACCCCTCGCGAGGACCCGGAGTTCATCTCTGCCAACTTTAACTTCAACTCTAAACTTCCTTCTCGCGCTCATGATTTTCGCGTGCTTGTTGCTGCTGCTTATCCCGTTCTTGCCGAGCATATTCAAAGACTGTCATCGCCTCCTCCTTAGTCATGTTCAAATCCTTTGCTACTGCCGCCAACCGCTCCAACTCCATATTTACAACCGACTATCGATGACTGGGCCGTATCAATCCTGGCAGGCTCGCCAATATTTGTCACCTTTACTTGGGAGTGCGGAGAGTTGCGAGCATGCGCTACTCTCGATGGAGGAGAGACACGACCGGCGGCATGGCAAACGAGGATTTATACGCACAGGAACGATGAACGCCGCAACACACAACACTGAAACTGAAACTCAAACTAACGGCACGCAAACTAAAACTATGATTTAACAAAAGTCTTCACTCGAACTTAAATAAACAAACTCAGATTAAATAGCAGCTACTGAAAAAAGGACTATCTCAGTTCCGGAGCCTAGCTCCGCCTTAGAAGTCTCTAGGTCAGTCCTAGCGCGGGTTCGTTAGAGTCTAGCCACCCTGCATCCGGCCTACTGCGTCGCAATCGGAAACGTGGGCTTACAGATCGTCGTCGCGAAGTTCTTGTCGAACCCGCGTCGGGCTCGTCCGCAGCATGAGGGTGTCGTAGGTGTCGAGCTCGCGTTGTTTCCTTTGACGGTGGGAGCTCGTCGGTATCTCGTCGGTGATGTGCCGTTAGCGATGGCGTTCGCCGTAGCTTAGGCCCCCTGCCTAGGCCTAGCGTCGGGACGCGTCGCAACTTCTTCAGGAGGCGACGTGGCGTCCCGAGGAGAATCAAACGTGCCGGTCTGCCGCAGAAGGGGGAGGGGATCTCTCTGGGGTGCCTGGTCCTGCCGTGAGAAGCTGCAGCTCGTCCAGAGCCTCGCCCGAACTTGCCGAGGTCGACGGCCAACACCTTGGACGGCCAGCGTCGCGGACTCACCAGACCCCAAGTCTCCCGTCGCCAGAACATAGCTGGAGATGACCTTCCTGACCCGGTGCCACGTTGAAACTCCACGGACAGCGCCGTTCATCTCGACTATGCCTCGGTTCGTGCGCCTCGCGCGCTCGCGCCGTTCGAACACCGGGCATCGCGTGTCCTCTTCTTTTTCGCGCCACGGCGGCCTCTTACATGGTGACAGAATGCCAATTTGCAATTTACT
>NW_023606372.1:0-21150 GCF_013339745.2 Dermacentor silvarum
CATCCACCGCTCACGGCCGGCTGATCCGGTTGATGACGTCTAGGTGTAGAGCCACATAGACAAATAGACGTATAGTGCATTAGAAAAGTTACTACAGTAGATAACTAGTACGTGCGTTCCCCTGGAGACAGCGACTGTTGTATTGCCTCCTAGCCGGCGGCATGAAGCTGCGTAGCTCGGCCGCTTTTAGGCTGGAGTGGCCCCTCTTCGGCGATCGTCGAAATGTGATCAGCGGCGAAGCGCGTCGGCTTTTGTACGTGAGTCATCGAAGGTTCCAGATTAATTTCTGGTGCCCGAGTGTATTCCAGAAAGTTCTCGACAATTCGCGTCTATCATACAATCAGATTACATGAGCGTCGGTGACCACAGACGACAGATAGAAGCATCGATAACGTTCGAGAAGCTTCCGATGCAGGCACGTCCTGCGCCGAGCGATAACCTTTAACATTTGTTAGCCGGTGTAAAGCGGCCACCGGTGAAAGATAAACATGTATACGTGTCAATACCCTTCCCTTAAAAAGCATCGTCCCGATGCTACAAACACGAAAATTAAAAGAAAAGCACGCGTATAGAACGAAAACAAAAACAACAAAGCAACTAAGGACTTAAGTTCGTCAGCGGGCGTAGAAAGGCTTAAGACGCACCACGTGGATGACTTCAGGTCGTGCGCGGCGCCGCTGTGATTGCGAAATACCGTCTGGCACGACCTCACAGTCCAGTGCTACAATATGTCGGATGAACTTATATGGTCCGAAATAGCGACGTTAGAGTTGCTCGCTAAGTTTTTGTCGGTGTATCGGAGTCCAGACCCAAACACGGGCGCCGGGCTGGTACTCGACGTAGCGTCGTCGAAGATTCTAGTGTCGACTGTCGGTCCTCTGCTGGTTCTTGATGCTCAGGCGGGCGAGCCGTCGACCTTCTTCGGCACGCTGCAAATAGGTGGTAACGTCAAGATTTTCTTCGTCGGTGACGTCCGGTAGCATGGCGTCAAGCGTCGTTGCCGGGTTCTTTCCGTACACCAGGTTGAACGGCAACATATGCGTCGTTTCTTGCACCGCCGTGTTGTATGCGAAGGTCACGTACGGAAGGATGGCATCTCACGTCTTGTGTTCGACGTCAACGTACATTGCCAGCGTGTCAGCGATGGTCTTTTTTAGGTGTTCGGTGAGGCCATTCGTCTGCGGGTGGTAGGCGGTGGTCCAGCGATGGCTTGTCTGGCTATATCGCAGGATGGCTTGAGTTAATTCTGCCGTAAAGGCCATGCCTCTGTCGGTGATGAGGACGTCTGGAGCACCGTGACGCAGGAGGATGTTCTCAACGAAGAATCGGGCTACCTCAGCGGCACTGCCTCTGGTCAAGGCTTTTGTTTCGGCGTAGCGGGTGAGGTAGTCCGTAGCAACCTCACCCTAGAACAGGCAGAGCAACTCTTCGAAGGTTGCAATACCCCGTGGCGACAACCAACAATCAACAAGTACTCCGCAAGTCCCTACATGAGCAAATAATGGTGGCCCCTGTTCCGCGTAACATGCACCCGGAATATCACTTGGGCCGGAGAAAAGCACGAGCGATAAGAATAGAAAGGAGATACGGCACTCTCTCCACTGCTCGCTGGAAAGATGTGGCCATGTACTCGAATGGAGAGGGCATGGTAATCAGCATGGCTGGAGACAGACAGCAGGAACTGGTATGGGCCTTCGTTCGTACGCAGAACGTGGCCGCAGCAGAAGAGGCCGCCATTGCCCTCGCCATCTCGGCATCAAGACAAAATGAAGAACTATATATTCTTAGAGACTGTCAGTCAGCATGTCATGCCTGCGCGAACGGCCATCTATATAAAATAGCATGCGATATTCTTCATCGCCTCATTGAAATACCCCGCACCCCGATAATTTGAACACCGGGGCACGAAGCTGTCAGCGGAAACCATTGTGCACACACGATAGCCCGAGGTTACTGCAAGCGGGCACTGCAAGATACGCCAGAAGACCCAAGTCCAGAAACACTACAAACTTACTACGATATATTGCAGCACTACCGCCTTTCGAGAAGAACGATGCCGCCACCGCACCCATCCCTCACCAGAATTGAAGCCACGACCTGGAGGCAACTCTAGAACAACACCTATCCTCACCTCACGCTCCTTCACGCGATGTACCCCACCCTTTATCAGCCCCTTTGTCTTTTCTGTACAGAGCGAGCTACCCTCTACCACACCACATGGGCATGCCAAAATATCCCCAATAACTCCTCAAATCGAAACGCAACGCACGAGCAGTGGGAGATGGTGCTGACCAGCTCGGCACTGGAGGATCAGCGAAAGCTTACCGCCAGAGCCGAAAGTGCTGCCACCACCACTGGGGCCCTGGAATGAAGGCTCCACCCACCACGGAGTTCAGTGCTTCTCCGTGCCCCATCAAAATAAAGTTTTATTTCTCTCTCCGTAGCTACGACGATCCATTTATTCCCGGACGTCGACGTCGGAAAAGGCTCCAGTAAGTCCATCCCGATCTGCTGGAACGGTCGGCGAGGTGGTTCGATCGGCTGTAGAAGTCCGGCTGGCCTTGTCGGCGGTGTTTTGTGTCGCTGACAGTCTCGGCATGTCCTTACGTAATGGGCGACGTCGGCAGAGAGACGAGGCCAGTAGTATTTTTCTTGTATCCTCGCGATTGTGCGGGAAAAACCGAGGTGTCCAGCCGTCGGGTCGTCATGGAGAGCTTGCACAACCTCTGGACGCATTCCTGAGGGTACCACGAGGAGGTAGTTCGCTCGGAGAGGCGAGAGGTTCTTCTTTAGGAGAATATCGTTTTGCAAGAAAAACGACGCCAATCCTCGAGTGAATACCTTCGGCACAGTGATGGTCTTGTCTTCCAGGTAGCGTACAAGGCTCCTTTGTTCCGGGTCGGCTCGCTGTTGTTCAGTGAATTCGTCGGCACTGATGGGTCGCAAGGAAGTGGCGTCATCCTGGTCGTCCTCTGGCGGTGGTTCGACGGGGGCGCGAGACAAGCAGTCGGCGTCAGACTGCTTTCGCCCTAACTTGTAAACGACGGTGATGTCGAATGCTTGAAGTCTCATACTCCATCCTGCGAGGCGACCTGCAGGATGGAGTATGAGCCAACACAAGGCGTGGTGGTCGCTCACAACATTGAAGGGCCGCCAATAGAGGTAGGGGCGAAACTTTGATGTAGCCCAGATGATGGCGAGGCACTCCCTTTCTGTTGTGGAATAATTTGCTTCCGCCTCCGATAGCGACCCGCTCGCGTAACTTACAACCCTTTCTAGTGTGCCAGTGCTCTCCACAAGCACGGCTCCGAGTCCTACGCTGCTTGCGTCGGTGTGGACTTTGGTATCGGCGTTTTCGTCGAAATGCGCAAGTATTGGCGGCGATTGCAGGCGTCGCTTCAGTTCTTCAGTGCTTCAGTACCCCGCATCTCCACCAAATGTCACGTAGTAGTGCCGCTGAATAAAGTCCGTAAATAAGAAAAGTACCGCCATCCTTTGATAAACGCCTCTTCTCTCTCTCCTGTATCTCCGATTGGACAATGATAGCGCGCTTTTCACTTCTTTATATTTTCTTTTTTTCCGCCTCAGAGTGATGTTGAAAGTCCTCTGCACAGCCGCAGTCGCCGGCGGCGGCGGCGGCGGCGGCGGCGCGCGCCCGGCCTGAAAGTTTCAACGTGGACTTTCTAGGTGCGCCACCGTCGACTTGGGTTTCGCAAGCAAAAAGTAAAGAAAAAAGCAAGCGCTTTAGGAGAGGAGACGGCGGAGGAAAGAGTAGATGGCGGTACTTTTCTCATATAAGGACTTTGCCGCTGAAGGGAACAGTCTAAAACTATGTATAACGAAACTGATTATTTATTGGGCGAACCTGGTGCCCACAAAAGCTAGCTGCACTCGAAGCACAACGATAGCCGTGAACACAGTCAGCGATCGTCGAAACCTGGTCAGCGGTGAAACGCGTCGGCTTTCATACATGAGTCATCGAAGGTTCCAGAATAATCCCGGGTGCCCGCGTGTCTTCCAGAAGGTACTAGACAATTCGCGTCGCTCATACGATCAAATTATATGAGCGTCGGTGACCACAGATGACGGATACAAGCATTGATGAGGTTGGAGAAACTTCTGATACATGCACGCGTGTCCTGCGCCGAGCGATAACGTTTACCATTTGTTAGCTGGTGGAAAGCGGCCACCGGTGAAAGATAAACATATATACGTGTCAATATTTACAGTGTAATGATTACAAAGACGCACTGAGGCTCGCCCGCTCGGAGGGCATGCGCAGGCAGCGACAGAAAACGACGAGGCAGAGTAAAACAGGCGTTCTTGCTGACGGCCGGCTTTCTGTTTCTCTTATTCATTACAATAGGGCGTTCGACGAAAGCCCAGTCTTAGGGCACGTTCTCACTGGGAAATCCGACGTCTACATTGAACAAAATTTTCCTGCCACCGAAATTTGCCTCGTTCACACTGCTTGCCGGAACGCGACAAAGCGCCATCTGCGGTGTAAAGCGCAAACCTCCAAGCAAGCGCGGGAATACCCGGATGTTCCCGCGGCTCGAAACTGGGCAGTTATCTCCGCTCGCGTAGAGTTCGTGTGTTTTTATTTTTCGCCTCATTGCTGCATGCAACCACGATGGACCCTGAGCAAGACGAGCCAATACCGCTAAGCCTGCTAAGCAAGCACCTTTCTGGCGATGTATGACGCACAGAATCATTTGCTGGAGAGGCGACGCCAGCGGGGTTGTTGGGTTCGTCCTGCTCTGCCAGAGCGCGAGAAGCTTGGTCACGCCACTAAACTACTACCCTTTCTGCGAGATCGCGACGTGGAGTACTACCGAGACTAAGTTGAGATGTATTGTTATTCGTGGCACCAATTAATTACGGGAAATCGGATACCTCGATGTCGCCTCGACTCGGCCGCCATCCTCGAATTTCTTACTCGCGCTCCAATTGGTCCGCGGTGAATGAATCCGGCGGCAGCTACCGCAAAAATCGGTCTGACACCAATCGGTGCGAAAAGGGCTATTCCGGCAGATCTCGCCGCCGCCGAACTGGGTTCCGCGCCGCTCCAGACGCCGATTGTCTCAGTGTGAACGCGCCCTTACGGCTCTACAGCCTTAAGCATCATAATGCGGAGGCCTTGCGTCCTCCTGCATCTCGCCGCACTGGGTCCTTCCGGTGAGGGAACGCCGTCAATGCTTCCCTTGTCATGGCCGCCGTACCTGGGAGCAACTTTACAATTGCTAGTAGGTACAGCGGGGGCGTGGCACTGCGAGTAACGTAACTTCCGCTTAACACATGTTGTCATGGCAATCGTGGAGCTCCTAGGTACCTAGGGACATAATCGCTTAGCCACTTTTCAGGCTCTGGAGTGGCACGAGACTGTCTTTGGAGGGACCGCCAGTCGTTTGTCCGCAAGCGCGAGGATAAGCGGGTACAAGAGAAAAAATTGCGTCCGCTCTTGCGTAAGAGGATGCTGCTCGCGTTTGTACCCTGGTGCCGCGGCGTAAGCCGCAGTGCCGGGCGCCAACGCGAAGCAGCAGTCGTTGGGGTGTTGCGGAGGGCAGCGTCGCAACACTCCAAATAAAAAAATACTGCTACAGTCCGGTAGACTGCTCCCTCCCTGATTTTGAGATTAAATTTGGATCATCAAAACAGTGATGCGTTTATTTAGGAATACCATCGTTTCTCTCTCGCAGGCGCGAGGACAAGCGGGTACGAGAGAGGAACGATGGTATTCCTAAATAAACGCATCACTGTTTTGATGATCCAAATATAGTGTCACTATCAGAGAGGGAGCAGTCTACCTGACTGGAGCAGTATTTTTTTATTTGGGGTGTAGCTACGCTGCGCTCCGCACGGAAAGCCGCGCAGACCAGTGCCTCAAAAGTCCCTAAGCATTTATATCCCTAGGCACCTAGGAACTCCACGATTGCCATGACAACACCTGTTAAGCGGAAGTCACGTGCCCGCAATGCGACGCCCCCGCTGTGCCTAATAGCAATTGTAAACTCGCTATCTGGGCCTACCTTGATCTCCGGGCCGTCAAAGCATGCCTCCACGCTGCCTTGAACATAGATTCTCGCCGTCCTGGGTGACTCCTGCGGCCAGGGCATGCCGTCCACGCTTCCCATGCCATGAATCACTGCCCTCTCAGGGCAGTGATTCAAGCGGCCTCTCAGTCAGCAACGAATGTTGTTCACGCTCCCGTGGCGATGCTTCCGGCTACAGTGAATACCGCGGCAGTGAGTACCAAGCTTCTGGCAAGCGTGAGCTCGGAGGCCCCCTGGCGGTGAGTCACAGCAAGAGCAGTGGTTTGCCGGGCTATTCCCGCGGAATGGAGTGAAGCCTTGGTAGCTGCTTTCCGTCCACTCACCTGTGCCTGCGGCGACTCCGACCAGAAATTTTCCGCGGTGCACTGTCTGGACGCGCCCGTTTAGCGAGATGCACTGCCTGGACGCGCCCACTTTCCATCTACAGCAGTCAGCGAAGCGGCCTACAGGCTCCCCATCAGTTGGGCACATGGAAGCGCCGGCTGATCGGGTGACGCCATCGGCTTCATTCCAGCTGGCGGGAATAGCCTGGAAAGCCACTGCTCTTGCGAACCACCGCCAGGCGCCCTTCGTGCTCACGCTTTCCAGAAGCTCCGTTCAAACTATAACAACGGTTGGCGGAAGCGAAGTTAGAGTTCACGAGCAACTGCCATCTATGCCTCAGAACATCGTGGGCCCGTCGAGCTGCGATGATGGGCAGCTACCGGTCCGCAACCGTGATCTGTCTATGGATAGCGCAAGCGATATACTTCTGGACCCGCCGGAGCCATACGTAGGAATTTCGCAGCAACCGTTGGCCGAACATGCGGCCGTTCGCTCCGCACTGAGTGAGGTCTCGCTAAAGGAAGCTAAGGCCTCTGGCATCGCTCAGACCGTAATTATTGACGATCTTATTGTGCCGCGTGAGGGTACGGCCACGTTAGCGGTAAAAACGCGCGTTTTTGCCGCTAGCGTGGCCGTACCCTAAAGCTCCCTATCAGACGGGCAAGAGCCCACAGGCATAAGCGCAGAAACAGGTGTTCCCTGCATCAATAGTTTTTTTGGGCGAGTTGGTACATCTTGAAACTTTGGGCAACAGCGCAAACAGACGACCACAGGAAGGGAGACACGTACACACAAGCGCTGACTAACAACTGGTTGGCTAACAACTGAACCAGTTGTTAGTCAGCGCTTGTGTGTACGTGTCTCCCTTCTTGTGGTCGTCTGTTCGCGCTGTTGCCCAAAGTTTCAAGCTGTTCCCTGGTTTGAGCCTGGAAAATATCGCGGCTTCTGACCAGGCACGCTTTTGACTCGTCTTTCCGATATGGACGGCTCGGCAGCAGTCGGCGTTTTGTCGAGCTTGGCAGATTCGTGTGCATCGGTGAGCTTCTATCCCTCACCGGCAACGTTGCGAAGAGGCGCGCGACGGTCGAGAAGTGAATTGCGCTGTTTGCACGAAGCGTCATTGCGGCCAGCAGCTGTTCATTATGCCGTAGTTTGTCAAGTGCGACGAGATAATCGTCGGCGAGACATGCGACCCGAGCGCAACACTCAGTTCCGACCCCCAGAGAAGCTGGTTGCGCATCGAACGGCCCTAACGATGACGACTCCCATTCCGAAGACATGTTGATTATGAATTTTCATCACCAGCGCGCCCTCACAACCACCTTACTATCTTCGACAGCGTGGCCGAGTGTAATGAAGAGAAAGACGCACTGAGGCTCACGCGCTCGTATGGCGGGCGCAGGCAGCGACGGAAGACGAATAGGCAGAGTAAAACAGGCGCTCTAGCGGACGGCCGGCTGTATGCTTCTCTCATTCATTACTATATATATATATATATATTATTCATAATAAAGGCAATTTATACAAATTATCTTTGGAGGCATAGCAAAAGGCTCGGAAGGTGCCTCACTAGGCTATGCCATCCAGACACCAACCACAGCAGTGCGATCATCACTCATACTTTCTACAATCACAATGAAGTACATATATCAATGTATATACAACAATTATACTTTTTCTGACCATCAGTAGAATAAGGATAAACAAATAAAACCATGTTACACATGTGCTATATTTTGACAGTAATCACACATCATACACACAAAATGATATCTTTAATAGAGCACACAGCAACGAAACCTACAGCTCAGAAAGTAATATTTCCTTAACTTTCTTCTTAAATTATACTGGGGGATTCTCTCCAGTAATATGTTTAATATTGCTACGAGGTGCTGCTGTAGCGAACGATGATGACAGGACTGACGAAGACGACGATCGCCGATAGTCGCGCGCATGGGCTTCATCTTGTATGCCTGTCTTCTATCCGTTGTATATATAGTGTAAATGTATTGCCAAGCGTCTTTTCTCCCCGCAACATTTTGGTGGAGAGGCGGGTTAAGCCTGGCCATCAAGGCCTTCAATTGCTCCGCGGAAGCGTCTATTAGAATATCACTGTAGGGTTTCACCATATGTCCACCAAACCAGTGTCTCTTAAGAATTACATATGGAGACGTGAAGTTTCTTTGTGGGCTATAACTGATCCCTCGGGAAATACAAGGTGTTGCAGGCACGCATGCGGAAGGTCCTTTTTTGCAGATTCTCCAGGAGATCATCCCTTTCATCTTGGAATTTCGGGCACAACCACAGAAAGTGTTTAATGTATCCTGTCTCATCGCATGCCGTCCAGTTCGGAGAATTCGCCCCGTCTCAAATGACCAGGCCGGTGTACTAGCTGATCCTGTCCTGATTCGATATAAAAGTAAGGCTTCCTCTCGGTGAAATCTCTTGGTTACGCAGGGAATGTGTGGTGGAACACAAAGCGACCCAAAATAATTTCGAATGTAAGATTTTTTTCACTTGATTACTTTTGGAGCCTTGACTTTGGGAGGATGATAGAGCGCTGCGTAGGCAAGCGCATCAGCTTTTTCGTTGCCAGTAATACCAATGTGGGAGGGAATCCACTGAAACTTTACGGTGAAGCCTTTGTTGTTGAGTTATTTGAAGAGGGCCAGTGATTTTCGTAGGAACTTGATGAATGGCAGACCACGGTATAGTTGTTGTAACACGATCTTTGAGTCCGTAAGGACAACCAGATTCTGCGGAGGCAAAGTCTTTAGTTTGCGCAGAGCAGAAGCTATTGCTACGTCTTCCACAGCTGTGGATGAGGCTATACAGTCCAGACGGCCAGCCCATGTATATGTCAGTGATGGAATATATAATGTAGCTGCGTAGTGGTCTTCGTATACTTTGACAGAGCCATATGTGTATACTTGCAGGTGATTCGGGTAAGTCGTGTTCAAATGTTCCAGGACTAGTGACTTGGCTTCTGCAGATGGAATGTAGCTCTTTGACTGCAATCGTGGTACACTTAGGTCGCATGTGATGTCGTTGAATGTCCAGGGCGGTTCTATATTTTCCCTCTGTCTCGAGCAGCGCAATCCTAAAACGCGAGGCGTGTTCAGTGCTGCATAAAATTTTGAGCGCGGCCTGTTAGTTATACGTATTAACAGGGCTTTGCCAGGCGTAGACTCACTGAATCGTAGTAGCTGGGTGATTAGAGTCTGGGAAGCCTGGAGTCGCAGAGGTCGTGACTAAGCTTCGTAGAGCACTTTCTGGTTCGACGCCGGCTGAGGGACCCCACGGACAAAGTAGAATACCTTCTGGATGGCTTCTAAGCGCTCGTATTGGCTATCTGAGGGTGACTTCAGAGGTAGCTGGTATAGGGTCCGATTGGTAACCAAGGCTGTATCTAGCCGTAGCATTGACATTGGGTGGTTGCCCCAGCGTATGCAGTGACTTGCTTGAGCACATGTAGCCTCTGTGACGATGACGCCACAGTGTTGTCAACAGCGCGGCACCAGAGTAGCCTGTGGTCCAAGGTAACGCCAAGAAGTCGGACGTTCGTGACTTTTCGAATCTGGTATCCATCCATATTAAGCTTCAATAATTAGATTTTCTTTTCACTCCAGGAAATAGTACGAATGAAAATTTTTCTGCTGATTGTGATAATCCAAGCCTTGCCAAGTGGCCCTGAATGCAATTTACTGCTCCCTCGGCTATTCGTGCGAGGCGCCGATGCTGGTATCCGGAAACCCATATGCAGATATGATCGGCATATATAGATATCTTCACTGGTGTTCGATGGTTAAGTACTCTTGGAAGGCTAGCCATGGCAATGTTGAACAATAAGGCAGATAAAACAGTCCCCTGTGGCACGCCGCGAAATATCGTCATTTCATCGCTCAAAGTGTCGCCAAGACGGACTCTGATGCGGCTATCATTGAGAAACGTATGTATGAAGTGCAAGAGATGACCCGTGACCCCTATAACTTTTAACTGGCTGATGATGGCTGTTAAGACGTGCGTGATGTCATGTCTAAGCCTTGGAAACATCCATAAAAACAGCAAGTGTCGACAGGCCATCCGCAATGTAATGTTCTGTATAGCTTAGCAGGTACAGCACATTGTCTTGAGCACTTAGACGCTGCCGAAACCCAGTCATGCACGACGGTAGTTTTCGACCCTGCTGGACATACCAAGTGAGTCTTGTGCACGCCATCTTCTCCATCAGCTTCGCTGCACAGGAGGTCAGCGATACCGGTCTGTATGAGTCCAGAGCTGCAGAATTCTTTCCAGGCGTAAGAACCGCTACCACTCATGCAACCTTCCATAAATGAGGGATATTCCCCTCTGGGCTACACTTGCTTAACAAATGCCAGCAAATCACGTCGTCGCTAAACCGGTAGGTTAGTCAGAATTTGATTATTGATAAGGTCTGCTCTCACCGCACAGCGACGTCGGAGGCTGCTCATAACAAGTTCCAACTCTTTCAGTGTAAAAGGAACATCCATCAGAGACGACGATAGCGGCGGAGGCGGGTTGATTGTGCCGGCTGACCGCCAGAAGAGTATACATGAGCAAAGGCATTCCCACGACAAGCGAGCATCTTGCCTAACTTCAATGCTAGGGCTTCAAATGGCTTGTTTGGTCGAAAGTTACCAGCTAGGTTATTAACGACCCACCGTATGCATGGGGGGGGGATTAGCGTGAAGACCGATAGGCTTGCACAAAATGCTGCCCATTCATCTCTTAGTTTCCTCATGTAACGTCCAATCACTGCGTTAATTCTTTTATATACATCTTCATTGGTAGGTCGCCCTTCCTCCTCATCAGCCTCCGTTCCGCTCTTCTACGGGCAGCCCATAGATTTTTGAGCTTTAGATCCAAAGCGAGGAAGTGGTCAAGTAGCTTCAGCTCAGTGCGGGTTTTTCAAGTATCAAGACGGACTTACGCAGCGGACGCTCCTTGGCTGTATCTGCAATGCCAGCTCAAGGCGCGGACGACAATGCTTCGGCCAGGTCACCAACCGTGCCTCAACTAACCGCCGCCAACCAGCCAGTTATCTTCACGCAACTGCGTGACCCGGGTTACTTTTCCAGCTTTGATCACACTGACGTTGAAGACTGGTGTCACCTGTAGCAGCGGATGAACACTAGCAACAACTGGGACTCAACTCTGATGCTAGCCTTACTCTGGCGCGTACCGGGTCTTGGGCCAAGTGACCGACGTCACATATGAAATGACGCCCCTTGATTCCACCACGTCTCGACCTTCCACCGATGTCGTCCACGTCACACGCCTTAAGCGATACTACTCGAACGATGTAGCAAGCACCGGGATGGCACCTTAGCCTACGGGGGTCATGTTACTAAGGAATGCTCGGGACAACGCTGAGGACAATACTGAAGACGACAACGCTCTGTGATGCCGCGTTGACTGGTTTTGCATCTTGTATGCGAGTGGGCGCTTTGTAAATATTATGTAAATATAATGTACACCTCTCTATCCCCGTAACAAGATTTTGCCTGACGGGCACGGCACGAGTGTGGTTCTGAACAGCGAACAGAAAATTACGAGCTGGGAAATATGTGAGCAAAATCTCATCGATCTGTTCGTCAAGCCCATCGGACGCCATCTTGCGGCACAGAAAGAACTTGCATGCCGAGCTCAGACTTGCACTGAGTCCTATGTGACGTACATTCAGGACGTGCTCGCGCTTTGTCAAAAGTCGATGACCAGATGCCAGAAGCGGAAAAAGTTGCGCATATTCTCAAAGGTGTCGTGGATTACGCGTTTACAGTGCTGTTTTTCAAGAACTCACCCACAGTGCAAGACGTCATCCGTGAATGGCGACGCTTTGAAGAAGCAAAAAGTTGCCGCATTACTCCAACCTTTAACCGTCTTCCGAACACGGCTGCGACGTCTTCCTGTGAGGACCTTCGTCTCCCAAACGTTCCACCTGTTCCTGCTGCATCCGACTATATTGTGCGCATCATTCGCGCCGAGATTGAAGCTGCCTCTCCTGTTTCCCTTCAGGTGCGTACCCCCGCCGAGTCCCATGCCACCATTTCCCTTATCCAGACCGTTGTTCGCCAAACGCTACCGTCCTCTCTTCGCCGAATGTCATGTTCTCGCACTCTGTCATCAGTAAAAGGCCAATTCCGCATGTCTTACTATTGTGAATTTTGGACTATGCCCTCAAGTGATACCCCACGGTATCGCTCCTGTAACCGTAGCTGCAGCCTGCGACTATAATGTTTCCGTCTTAACTGATCCCACACCGCCTCCTGCCGCTATTGTATTAGACTCCACTATGTTCGATAACATAATGAAGATGATCGCCGTTGACCTTCCGGTTGAACACGTGGCCGCGCTTCGATGCCTGCTTATCTCAATGACCGACCACGGGGCCAAACAACCATTGTCAAGCATCGCATTCACAACAGCGATGCCAAACGCATACCCCGACGTCCCTATCGTGTCTCCTCCACTGAGCGCCAAGTTATACAGAATGAAGTTGACAAAATGCTTGCCCGTGATATCATCTAACCTTCTTCAAGCCCATGGGCAACTCTGGTAGTTCTCGTTAGAAAAAAGGACGACAGCTGGCGCTTCTGTATCGACCACCAGAATCTTAACAAAATAACAAAAAAGGACGTGTACCCCTTACCTCGGATAGATGACGTCCTTGGCTGTCTCAGTGGTCCAAAGTACTTTTCTTCGACAGACCTTCGTTCCGGATATTGGCAGATTGCGATTGACGACATGCATCGTGAAAAAACGGCGTTAATTACACCTGATGGGGTCTATCAGTTTAAGCTGATGCCATTCGGGTTATGCAATGCTGCCGCTACATTCAAACGAATGATGAACGCCCTCCTTCAGGCCTTAAAGTGGTCAATCTGCTTGTGTTACCACGATGATGTCACTGTCTTTTCGCTGACTTTTGCCCCACACCTCGAGCGTCTCTCGACAGTTGTTTCAGTGTTCCGCAAAGCGAGACTTCAGCTTAATTCGACGAAATGTCACTTCGGCCGCCGGCAACTTACGGTGCTCGGACACATCGTCGACTTTTCCGGTGTTCGTCCCGATCCGTACAAAGTTCGCGCAGTCAAGAATTTCCCTGTGCCGACCTGCGCAAATGACGTTCGAAGCTTTCTAGCCATCTGCTCCTACTTCCGCAGATTCGTGCGAATGTTTGCTGACAAAGCACGCCCACTAACGGACCTTCTTAAGAAAGACGCGCCCTTTGTCTGGGGTCCCGAACAAGCTAGTGCATTCGCTGAGCTAGCGACGCGACTCAGGTCGGCACCCTTTCTCGGACACTTTGACGTATCCACTCCCACAGAAGTTCGCACCGACACCAGCGTGAATGCCTCGCCCTCGTTTGGGCAGTGGGTAAATTTCGCCCCTACCTGTATGGTAGGGGCGAAATTATGGTAGGGACTGCTTTTTCACGGCTATCACTCATCACCACACCTATGATGGCTTTCGTCCTTACAAGATCCAGCTGGACGTCTCGGTCGGTGGGCTCTATGGCTCTGAGAGTAGTAGTCTTACACAGTGGTGTATAATACAGGCCGACTCCATGAGGACGTTGATTGCTTGTCACGTCATCCTGTAGACCCACCCGACTTTCCTGACACCGGCGAGTCAACTTGCGTCCTCGCGCTTACCGCATTTGGCAACATCGCCGATGAGCGATGACGTGACCCTTACCTGATAGACATCATTCTCAGCCTGACGGACCTGAACCTCTCCCCCTTTGCGTATGTGTGTGCGGCAAGATGGCCTATTGTACAGTTAGAACATGCACCCTGATGGCCCGGAACTGCTGCTGGTCGTTCCAACGCATATGCGTGAGAGTGTACTATCGCACTCAGTATGAGCTACACCACGCGAGCGCGTGGCCGAGCGCCCTACAAGGTTGTACAGTAGCGCCGATCGCGGCATATTTTCGAGTTCTCGAGAAAAGAGTTTTGCTGATCCTGCGAATGCACATCACCCCCACATGCTTGCTTTCATCCTCGCCCTTCTTTATTGGGAAGAACCTTTTGCCTTTCCTTTTGCTCGCTGGTTCTGTCTTTACTGAAGAAAAATTCGGGCACAATACAGCGACTTCACCGCCCACCAGACATGTCGTGCGAATCTTATCAAAGAATGAGCGTTAACTTCGTGCAAGAATGGATATGCAAGTTCTGTTTTACGTTAATTGGGTACTTTCAGATTGCATCATGCTTCCAGAGAAAAGGGAGAGCCGGCGATGACGCGGGCCGTGCAATATTTTCAGTAAACTTTTTTAGCAGAGCTGTGCTGCCAATTCCCAACGCGTTGCCGTTGATACCGATTCGGTGATCGCTAGCAGCATTTCTTCTATGGGCACAGCAGCTGTTACTTTGTTCTTTACAACAACTACGGTGACAATACGTTTTAATAACAATAGTTATGAACACAAACCACTCTCCAGTCAGTTCGCCAAGGAAAGGGGGAGGCAGGAAGCGCTTTTCATGGATACGTCAACGTGAGATTGTGTGCAGTGTTCTCGAATAATAAGCTTACCTGGCTTTCGAAAATAATTGTGCGGACATCAAAAGAGAGCAAAACACTGCTAGAATAAAAAAAAGGTTACTTATATTTAGGTGAAAACAAAAGCTGCGCTGCTTTTTCGTTTTTTATTTTTGTGTAATATCCATTAAGTCTAGCTTGATATGGCGAAGAAAAGTCAATTTCTCGCAGTCAAAGAAATTAGCAACAGAAAAATACCACGAGTATAGTAATATTTTTTCACTGAAATACAAAGCAAATAACAGAGTGAACAAGCCATAATCAAAATAGTTATATGAATAACAATGAGAATAATGCATAATGACTTCATTCAGAACGCATAAAAAGGCAGAATTGTGCACAAAAATAAAACAAAATGAAATGGCACAAAGATGCATAACATCACAAGCAACTACATGGGAATTTCTGCCATTCCGGCCGGTAACTTTGTCGATGGTGCTTGGCTGCGGACCCAATGCGGACCGGCTGCTGCGGAACCGATGGCGCGTCGGCGCTGATAATATTAAGAAGCAAGAACTCGAGTGACGGGACAGGAAAGCAGATGAAGCGGTCGCCATGCCTTAGTAGCGGGTCATGGCCCCTTGCACGGCAATCACATCCTGAATTCTGGACTGTAGTGACGCGTACAGATTGTCAATGAAACTGCGTTCATTTTGGAGGCGCATCCATTCTCCTTCGACAGCGGTCCATAGCTCATCGGCGGATGAACTGTGTAATCCTCTTTTGCACAGCCTGACGTTCATTCTGCCCCATACGGCCTCAATGATGTCGATGTTTGCCCTTTGGGGACCCACCTGAGGCACCGCACCCCTCGCATGTTGAGGAGCTCTTCAACAACCTTTCCAGTGTGGACAGGTGACAGGTCTTGCTGGAACAGGAAGTCCCCGTCACGAAAAGGCCCGTCCAACGCGTAAGGTATCATGACGTAGTAGAGGATGTCGCAATGCTTTGCCGATATCAGCGGTCCCTCAATGCGGTGCAAAACGCCAAGCCCATCACGGGACACAGCGCCCCAAACATCAACAGCCGTGCGTCCGCTCGATGCTACTTCTTGCATGTAGAGAGGGTCGTAGCGGGCATTGACAGGGCGCCACACACGTTGCTTTTGGTCCCAGCGTGTTGTGAACGTAGATTCGTCAGAAAAAAAAGTACTGTTTTCCAGTCGTGCGTGGTCCAGGAGACGTGTTCTGTTGCGAAGTTAAGACGCGCCGTCTTGTTTGACAAGGATAGGCGCGGCTTCTGGGCCGCAACGTGGCTCTTCAGTTTACCTTCCGCTAGCCGTCGTTTTATTGTTGACGCGCTTGCAGACACTCCAGCGGCCACACCGATCTCTGTGGCCGTACTGAAGGGGCTTGCCTTCGCGGCGTTGAGGATGTCGGCGTCCTGAGCAGCAGTGGTTGCACGAGGGTGCCGTTTATGTGGAGCGTCGCTGATGCGGCCTTCTTTCCTATAAGCTTGGATGATGCGATTTACGGTCTTGTTAGACCTCACCATCATCCCTGCTATTTGGCGTTGACTATACTAGTTCTGGGAGAGTTCAACTATCCGCAGGCGCTCACTGTAAGGCACTCGGGACATTTTACAATGTGAGGAACATTCAGTGTTTCATAGTGCACGCTACACACAGCCACTTTCACGTAATACGGTAAAGGCCCGTTTATAGTACGATGTTATGGGCGCGCGGGCCAGCGTCGTTCGCCGCCAGCCACGCTACGCCGGTTGCGCTGCGCCAGCCGAAACGCCATCACCTCTGTACTCCGACGCACGCGCCGTCAGCTGTTATCTTCGGAGCATTCGCAGAACGATCCCAAGTCTGCGCGCCGTATTTAAACCATCGACGAAGCGGCGTGGGTGCCTTTATTTCTTCGCGCGAAATGCATTGTGGGTTGGCGCAGTCGGCGTGACCAACGCGCGAATGGGTCAGGAGCCAATCCGCCTTTTTAATTTTCCTGTGCTGCCCTCTGCCGCACGCCACCCGAAACGTTTTGGTAGGGTGCCGGGGCTTTGGCCGGTTGATTTGTGAACCTGCGCCCTTGTTGAGTGCGCATCGGTTGTGCCATTCGTGGATCGCGAATAATTATTAATGGCTCCTGCGGGGCACCATGTCGTTCCTGGAAGCCATGTAGCACTCACCAGTATATATATATATATATATATATATATATATATATAGGATGAGCAGGCGTGATAGCGCTGTTTTGTTTATAGTGTGGCCTATAAAGGTACGCTGAGTACCCTCTGCCGGCGCGGCTGCTTTGGAGTTTGTTGTTGCTGACCCCTGCACTTGCACCTCACGTTTCTTTCAATTCTTTTTGCACATTCTTTAGACATTTTGCATAAATACGAAGTTTTCGACCGCGCATCCTTCCACGTCGGATTTAGCAAAGCGGTGCGCTTGTTTACATCGACATCTACTGCCACAGATCGTTGTTAGCGTCAAAAATTGGGGAAAGGTGCATCGCTGATATGAAAAAAAAGTCGGAACGTCGAATAAAACACACATACCTGCCCATATGAGCCGCGTTATTCCACCGCGAGACGAGTCAGTATGAGCGCCTGAGCTACTCAACGGCGACTGTGATCCAGTTACAAATATCGGGCTGTTAATTTATTACTGATTCTCGCTTTTCTTAAACTTCATCATACTTAGTTTGCGCGTGTCATAAAGCATTATTACAGAAAAATGTGCTCACATAAGCGCTCATTTAAAGGCCGTGTTTTTCTCCCGCAAAAACGCGGATGCCATCGCTGACACCGTTGGTATATAACTGAGCGAGGCGGCTGTTTATGCTGCTGTACCGAATGTACCGTACGTCTCTTGTTTCGCGTTTGACGCAGAGATAAACCGTATATCTCAGGAATTAAGAAATGCGTGACCATACCAACACGTACAAACCGACCCATCTACGTTGCGAATACGACCGGCAGCCTACGGGAATGGTGACCTACAGATGTTGGCACAGCCGTTGGCACAGCCGTTGGGCACAGCGCTGTGTCGCTGCTTGCAGATTATTGTGTAGGCGCCGTGCGAAGCGAAGAGTAGTTTATTTCAAATCGCTAAGGCCAGAACTGAACTATAAAAGCAGTTTCCTTCGTCCTAACTTGCTTACTTTTTAGTACAGGTCCGCCGGTAGCGGGTGCATGAACTCGACGGAGCCAGGCCTAAGCTTCGCTGAAATCAACATTGGCTCAAACTTCATGTGCACGGCTTGAGAGGGTCGAAGCCTTGCGCATTTCAACCTTTCAACTTCGTAGGCATGTTTTGACTCACTTTGAGCGCGATTATTTGCATATACCAACGAAGGCGTTGCGGCTATCGCGTTATCGGTTCGACGGCCTATCGCGCGGGTTTCGGTCGAACGATGGTATAGGCACGGTGATTTTCTCGGTGCGGTCGACAAGAAAGCCCGTCGCAGTACCAAAGCCAGTCTTACGCTACGCACACTTTCAGTACTGCACTGACGTCGAGCTACCAGGGGAGTTTCCACGCGGTACATGGCACGAGTTGTCAGTAGCGCGCGTCCGAGCGGTTTTTTTTTTTTTTTTCGGCGGACGTTTCCCCCAGATGGGGCCGCACGGACGCGCGCGCGACCCTTCCAAAACGTTTCGCGACTAATCCGCCAGGGCAGGGCGCATGCGCCGTCGGAACGTGAAAAAGGCGGGTTCAGCGCCAGGCCGGTCGAGGCGCGCCGGAAGCCGCTGGTTACGTTGGCTGCGCCGGTGCGCTCGACTATAGACGAGGCAACCTAAAGTTTGCCCGCGTGGCACCAGCGCCGCCCACTCCCCTGGCGGAAGGATGTAAGTGTCGAAGGTCGCCGCCGGGCCATCGCGCGCCCGTGTTCTCTACGGCGCGAGCGACCGCGTGCGTTGTTTTCGTGACAGCGAGCGCGACCTCATCAACCAGGAAAGGTGGCACGCAATACTGCTGTGTTGTTGATTGCTACAGGAGCCTCGAAAAGTCGAAAGCCGCCCGTGAAGTTCTACAAAATTCCGGAGAGGTGGTAGAGGAGGACAGACGACAAGCGCGGATAACTGCAGTGCGCCGAGTCAAGTAAGTCACGTACTTTCGCATTCGCGTGCAATATCACGGCCGCTCGATAAAAACGCAATAGTAATGTGCCTGTATTTAGCGCATGGCCGTTTGTTTAGATGTGTCGCGTAGTTGAATCGTACAGTGAAATCCGCCGTGTTAGCTTAGCGGTAAATGCATACGTGTAGCGCCGCTATAGGCTCGACGACGCGAGCTCGATTCCCGGCCACGGCGGCCGCATTTCGATGGGTGCGAAATGCAAGAATACAGTTCTTGCCATGTACTTTCATTTTTGTGCACGTAAAGAACCCCCGGTGGTCAAATTTATTCCTGAGACCCACCATTACAGCGTGCCTCATAATGATATTGTGCTTTTGGCACGTAAAACCTACGAATTTAATTGATTGTACTGTTCGTTCACTTGTGATCGGCAATGACTGGCTCAAGATAATTCCTTTCCTGCAACTTAAATTCCTAGTTGTACAGGCAACAAATAGGGCCGCACGTTACTTGTCTTTTGTGTGGTGGCAATCCGTATTTAATGCAAGCTGCGGTCATCGCATGCGTCGGTAAGCGGCAGATCGCAAAGCAGCTGCCCGAGACGCGCGCGTTATGTTTGTTGCTTGGCCATGCTTTCTGGGTTCACAATATCCAAGCATGTGTTAAAGTAATTACCACCTTGCACATTCTTCCTGCTTCATTCTTCCCGCCAAGAATCTTCGTTTCGTGTAGTAGCCGGCCATCGGTGTGAGCTTACTTTTGCTGCGGCAGGGCATTCGCCCAACCAGAAACTAGATTTGCTTTGGTGAGGCATGTATCGCCAATTCTTGCGCTCGTGCTGCTGGTCCCAAGGTAATTGCTGGTTACCGTAACCTGGGTTCATTTCGCGGAGCAGTTTGTACGAGTGATTTCTCATGACCAGTGAAAAGATACCTTGCTCAATAATGCAATGAGTTGCCATGACTCTAGCATTGAATAAGGCATGATATACATTAAATATTTATACAGCATGATATAAGGCATTGTTCACATATGTAGTACTTACATCGTTAATTAATTTTATTGGCTTATTGGTGCCTAATGCATGTGTTCTCTCTGTTCCGACAGTGCTGATGCCACTCCCTGGGAGCCAAATTGAGAGCAGCCGTGTGTGCGCGCCCAGCGACCAAGGAAACCAACCGCAATCGTCACCGTCTCTGCACATCTCTGCAAGCATGCATGACCGCTTTGTGACTGCACCATAGAGAAATAAAGGTGACTAAATGACTGAACTCGGTGTGTACCTCTAACTCGATGTCGTATACAATCTTGTTGGACACCTCCGACACGCACTTGGCTTTCACTGTCACATCACCACCCACAAGTTTTCAACACCACACACGTGTGGAAGCAGACGCTCCTCTTTCTTGAGGTTGCCGCCACGAAAAAAACTGTTGGCGTCGACAACCGTCTTGCAATCGCATTGCAGTCTTTGCATCGCTGTTCAGCAAGCAGGCGATCTGCCGCCGTCGAAAACGAAGCGCCGTGAGCACGAGCAGCGAAGGAAAGCGCGGGCGAAACAATGTAAACAAAGCGGAGACTGCACCGCGGAGCGACCGCGCTGCTTGAAATTTCCACATTGGGGGCGCTGTCAGGAGACGCAGCAGCGCCTTCAGGCGATCGTTTTCTCGTCTATAGAGGGGTTCGTTTTCGCCAACGTAACGTAGCGTGCGCGCTCGCGTTACGTCGGACTATAAACGGCCCTTAAGCGGCGCATCAGCCTGGAATTTCCAATTGAATAAAATGAAGCAAACAAAAAGAGCAACGCTAGATATCACGTGGTTTGTGACGCTTGACTTGCCGAGCACAATATTTGGTCTTCAGGACAATGTGGCAGTTATCATTTTCGAAGCTGATATCACCACAGGGCCAAACGAGGGCGAGCGCGAAAGCAAATGGGGGCGATGTGCATTCGCAGGAACAGCCAGACCCTCTCCCGATACCTCGAAAATATGTCACGATCGGCGTTACTGTACAACCTTGCAACGCGCTCGGCCACGCGCTCGCGTGGTGTAGCTCATACTGAGCGCGATAGTACCCGCACAGTTGCACGATGTTCCTACCGCTGGTCACCTGGGAGTCTCAAATACATATTACCCTGTTCGGCGCCGTTTCTCTTAACCCGGTATTTACCGTTCC
>NW_023606373.1:0-100001 GCF_013339745.2 Dermacentor silvarum
AATGGCAACACCGCCTGATGATGCGAGACCATCATCGCGATCTTTACGAAACGTAACATACTGTCGAGAGAAGTTTGTATGTGTCGATTTAAATGAGTTTCCTGTACACACAGCACTTTTGGATTGTTTGTGGAGAAGTTCTTGCACATCATCGAGGTTCCTAAGAAGGCCTCTGATGTTCCATTGTATAATTTGTGTGGCCATACTGAAAGTAATGGGTGCTGTGTGTACTAAAAACAAAAAGGAAGTGTTGCATTAGATTACAGGACCTTTTCCAGGCCCTGTAACGCGGGATTTGTCCTTTCTGAAGCGGTCGAGGAGCCTCGCCGCTCCTTAGGCGCTTGATGCGCCGTCGGCAGGGTGTTAGTGTCCATTGCCTCATGTGAGGCACTGGACAAACGCTCTTGCGAGCGAGAAATTTCGCGAGAAAGTCTCGCCGCGAAGGACGAGACCTTTGTGGCCACCAGCCAGGGGGTCGATGGGGCTGCCTTTGGGCCTGAGCTGCGCCGGCTGTTGCCAGCGCCAGCAGAGGCTGGAGAGGGTGAGGCAGCCTTGACTGCACCCACCGTGGGAGCTGCTGGCGGGCCTGCGGGTTCGCTACGCGAAGCGCAGGCTGCCACCGAGGAATATTGTGGTGCCGGCAACCCTAGGGTAACGGGCCTATTTGCTGGTTAGGTGGAGTCTTAGCTACTTCCACCCTGGGGGCAGGAGCCACAAGCGACATCGCTGCGCGCGGGCTGGGCTGGTGGCAGTAGCCCGCTGCGACGCTGCCCCTTGACGCGCCGCATCAGCGTAAGTGGTCGTGTGGAATGGTGAGCACCTTTTGCGTGCTTCCCTGAACGATATGTTTTCACGGACTTTCAGTGTTAGAATATCTTTTCTTTTTTCCAGCTTGGACAAGACCGCGAGTACGCTGGATGCTCACCATCGCAATTAACGCAGTGAGGTGTGGCCTCGCAGTTGTCTGAGGCATGACCTTGTACTCCACACTTAGCACAGGTGAGTCGACCACGGCAGCTCTGTGAGCCATGGCCGAATCTTTGACATTGGTAGCATCGTAGGATTGGGTATATATGGTCTTACTGCTATCTTTCTGTAGCCTGTTTCAATGCTTTGTGGTAACGTGCTCAATTCGAAGGTGAGTATGAGGTGTTTCGTGGGAATGTCTTTGTTGTCCCGCCTCATAACAATGCGCTGCACATTCGTGACGTTCTGCTCCTTCCATCCTTCTAGCAATTCGGTTTCAGATAGGTCGATGAGGTCTGCTTCGGATACTACCCCCGTACTGTGTTCATGGAACGATGTGGTGAAAGAGTAACTGGGACATCACCAAAGGTAACAAGCTTGCTAAGTCTGTTGTGTTGCTCCTTATCACGTAGCTCAAGCAGAAGGTCCCCACTTGGCATTTTGGTGACTTTGTAGCCAGGGCCTAGAGTGTTGGTCAAGGTTTTCGCAACTACAAATGGGGATATGGTTCTCGCTAGTCTTTCAGTTCTTTCACTATGTACTACTGATATCGTGGGAAAATGTCTTTAGGCCGGGGTGAACAAATTCAAAAACTCATCGGTGCGTCCCCTCTTCTGAGGGAGACGATCAAGAAGCCGTGGAAAAGCAGGTGTTCCCATAGGATTCTAGTGTACTTCGGCAGCAATGGCAGCCACCCACCACGGAGTCCAACAAGGGGACGCTGCAGCACTTAAAGTGTAAGGCTGCAGGCGCCAGCCGTACATTGCCGCTATAACCTTATATATAGACCCAAGAGAGGGCACCTACACAAGGTTGACCCGAGCCGCTATGAAAGTGAGGAAGTAACTGAAGAGAAGAGGAGACAGGACAGTAAAGAAAGCAGATAGGAAAGAAAAAGGGCAGAGAGGGGGATAGGAAAAGGCGACCGGCCGGTTTCCCTGGGTGGGTCAGCCCAGGGGGGATCTCCACTGGGCTTCCCTTCTCTTGGTACACATTCTGTAACCCTAATGGACCACCGGTTATCCATCCTACGCATTACATGGCCTGCCCAGCTCCATTTCTGCCGCTTAATGTGAACTAGAATATCGGCTATCCCGTTTGTTTTTCATCCACACCGCTCTTTTCTGTCTCCCAACTTTAGTCCTAAGCTTTTTCGTTCCATCGCTCTTTGTGTGGCCTTAACTTGTTCTCGAGCTTCTTTGTTAACCTCCACGTTTCTGTTCCATATGTTAGCACCGGTGAATGCAATGATTCTACACTTTTGTTTTCAACGACAGTGGGTAAGCTCCCAGTCAGGATTTGGCAATCCCTGCCGTATGCACTCCAAGCCAATTTATTCTTCTGTAATTTCTTTCTCATAATCAGGGTCCCCTGTGAGTAATTGACCTAGATAAACGTACTCCTTTACAGGCTCTAGAGGCTGATTGGCGATCTTGAATCTTGTTCCCTTGCCAGGCTATGGAAATTATGTTTGTCTTCTGCATATTAATCTTCAAGCCGACTCTTACACTTTCTAGGCTAAGGTCCTCATCATTTGCTGTAATTAGTCCCCATTGTTGCTGAATAGGACAATGTCATCTGCACAAAGAATGTTGCTGAGTTCGCCGTTGATCCTCACTCCTAAGCCTTCCCAGTCTAAGAGCTTGAATACTTCTTCTAAGCGTGCAGTGAATAGCATTGAAGAGATTGTGTCTCCTTGCCTTACCCCTTTCTTGATAGGTAACTTTCTACTTTTCTCGTGGAGAACCAAGGTAGCTGTGGAATCCTTTTATATTTTTGCGAAGATATTCACGTATGCATCCTGTACTCCCTGATAATGCAATGCCTCTATGACTGCTGGTATCTATGCTGCTGAATCAAATGCCTTTTCATAATCTATGAAAGCCATATGGAGAGATTGATTGTACTATGCATATTTATCGATTACCTGATTGATGACATGAATGTGGTCCGTCGTAGAATATCCCTTCCTGAAGCCAGCGTGTTCTCTTGGTTAGCTGAAGTCAAGTGTTGCCCTGATTCTCTTGGAAGTTATCTTGGTGAATATTTTACACAATACTGAAAGCAAGCTAATGGGTCTATAATTCCTAAATTCTTTAACGTCTCCCTTCTTATGGATTAGTATAGTGTTGGCGTTCTTCCAGCTCTCTGGTACACTTGAAGTTGTGAGGGATTGCATACAATGGGCCGCAAGCTTTTCAAGCATATCCTCCATCTTTCATTAAATCCACTGTTATTCCATCTTCTCCAGCAGCTTTTCCCCTGGTCATGTCTTTCAAGGCCCTTCTAACTTCATCGCTAGTTATAGAAGGAGCCTCTGTATCCGGTTCATCACTATTTCGAATGAAAGTAGCTTGGCTGTTTTGGGCACTGTACAGATCAGTATAGAATTCTTCCGCTGCTTTTACTATGTCATCGAAATTGCTGATGATATTACCATGCTTATGCATACATCTTGCCTTATCCTATGACAAGCTTTCTTCTTGCTGATTTAATGCTGCGTCCATATTTTACGGCTTCCTCAATCTTTCCCACGTTATAATTTCGAATATGCGTTACTTTCTTCTTGTTGATCAGTTTTGAGAGTTCAGCGAATTCTATCTGATCTCTTGAGTTGGACACTTTCATGTTTTGTCGTTTCTTTATTAGGTCCTTTGTTTCCTGGAGAGCTTACCTACTGATTGCCTTGGTGCTTACCTCCCACTTCAATTGCTGCTTATGTGATCAACCTAGCTACGGTTTCACTCATTACCTCTATGTTGTCTTCAGCTTCCTTTCTAAACCTGCATATTTGTTTGCGAGCACCGCTTAAATTCATCTGCTTTTACCCTTACTGCCTCTAGGTTGGCTTGTTTCCTCTAGACTAATTTCACTCTTTCTCTCTTTAAATCGGGAGCAATCCTAGACCTCACTAACCCATGGTCACTGCACTTTACCTTACCTAACACTTCTACATCCTGCACTATGCTTGGATCGGCAGGAGTATGAAATCTATTTCATCCTTGTTTCTCCATTAGGCTTTTCCAGGTCCACTTCCTGAAGAAAGTATGCATTATTCGGAGCCTATTCCTTTCCGCGAATTCTACTAACATCTCTCCTCTTGCATTCCTAGAATCGATGCCGTAGTGGCCAATTGCTTGCTCACCAACCTGCTTTTTCCCCACTTTTGCATTGAAGTCGCCCATGACTAGAGTATATGAGTTTGCACCTTTATCATTGCTAATTCAACATCTTCATAAAATTGTTGTATTGCTTCATCATCGTGACTGGAAGTTCGGGCGTAGGCTTGTACTACCTTCATTTTGTACCTCCTATTCAGCTTTATTACGACGACTGCTACCATCTCAAATGCTGTAGAGCTCATCAATGTTGCCCGCTTTGTTGTTATGGACTAAAAATCCTACACCGGATTCTCTCTTATCTGGAAGACCTCTGTAGCAGAGGACGAGGCCGTTAGTCAGCACTGTGTAAGCCTCACCAGTTCTTCTAACCTCGCTAAGCCCAATAATATCCCAGGCAATGCTAGACAATTCTTGAAATAGTCCTGCTATGCTAGCCTTACTCGAGAGGGTGCGAGTGTTGAACATTGCCAGGTTCAGTTTTCATTGGCGGCCAGTCCGGACCCGGAGATTCACAGCACTCTCTGCCGCGTAGCAGGTCTCAACGCCGCCTTGGTCACGTGCTCCGCAGCCGCTGGGGACTGAGGGCCATCCATGGGTTAATTGTCAAAGTAATGAGGGAGGTAGTGGCCGAATACTGCACCAGGGAGGCCAATTCCTGTTCTGGTGAGGCAATGACTTTGATGAAGCTTAGTGGGCCTTCCTTGTTTGGTTGAACCTGAACTAGTATAGCCCCACTAGCTCTCGGCAATATATTTTTTCTTGCCGGTGTCCGGCACTACTACATTCCTGAAGATGTAGTGGACTGGAGTAGGATTCGAACTTACGACCGTCAGATTTGAATCCAGGTATTCTACCTCTGCTACATGCCACCACCCGCCAGGTACACAAGCTGTACCTGTCGGCAATTACATGGTTGCGCCAACTCCGGCTTTTATGCTTACACATGGTGTTACCGTTCCGCACACTGTGCTGACACATACTGGCAACCGCACCTGCCTACCCCTCGCCAATTTCACGCTACCCACGTAAGCCCTGCCAGAGCGGATCGCATTGGTTGTAATTAGCGCTCTTCAGGATAATGAGGTGGAGCCCTTCACAGTCGAAGATTGTTGCAGCTCAGCCTATACCGCGACGTCATCCCTCGGCAGTGGCGTCGACACTGAGACGATGATTTCCCCTGACGTTGCACCTGCTCAAGCTGAAGCCCTCTGCTGAGTTCTTGAAGGCTATGGCGACATCTTTGACTTTGACAATCAACCCTTGAGTCAAGCGTCCGTCGTGACCCATCGCATAAATACTGGCGAGCCAACCCTATTCACCGAAGTCCATACCGTGTTCATGCGTTAGAGCGAGCAGTTATCCAACGGGAAGTACAAAAGATGCTGGAAAACGACATTATCGTGTCTTCCTGTAGTCCCTGGGCCTCTCCCGTCGTACATGTTAGTAGCTCTCTATAACATTTAGCATGTTCCCGAGGATGCCCTTTGCCGACAGGTCTTGCAGGATTCCGTAACGCCACGTTGTGTCATACGCCTTCTCCATATCTAGAAATACAGATAAGAAGAACTGTTCATGTATGAAAGCATCCCGAATGTTTGTTTCGATGCGCACGAGATGGTCGGTTGTAGAGCGGCCTTCTCTGAAACCGCATTGGTAAGGGTCAAGTAATCTATTAGATTCCAGGAAATGTAGAAGACGCCGATTAATCATTTTTCGAATAGCTTACTTAGACAACTAGTGAGCGAAATTGGGCGATAACTTGTCACAGAGGATGGGTCCTTGCCCTGTTTTAAGACCGGGATTACAATGGCTTCTTTCCATGAATGTGGGAGATGTCCTGCAGCGCATATAAGATTGTACAGTGCAAGCAGTGTCATTTGAGTGTCTTCGTGGAAGTGTTTAATCATGTCGTACATGATTCTGTCAGGTCCGGGTGCAGAGCTGAGGCAAGCAGTTAGGGAAGCTTTCAGCCCGGCAATACACAGGGGGGGGGGGGGGTTATAAGGTTCGTTATGTCTACACCTGCGGTTTATTACGTTGAGTTCTGCTATATTTTTGTGTTTTAAGAATGCATCGGAATAGTGAGTTGAACTGGATACGCGCTCAAAGTGCTCGCCAAAAGCGTCAGCTTAGTCTTTCAATGTGTTCCCTTGGTCTACGACCAGGGGTAATGGCTGGGTTTGCTGGCCATTAAGTCTTTTCAAGCCATTCGAGACTTCCGCTTCCTGCGTGTAAGAGTTTATGCTTGAGAGAAACCTCTCCCAGCTTGCCCTCTTTGCCTGTCGGCGCATCCGCCTTCCCTGTGACTTGGACGTGCTCCAACTCAACGAGATTTTCAGCAGTTGGAAATCGGCGCAATTTGCCCCATGCTTTGTTTTGTTTCTTTCGCGCCTCTATGCAGTCTTCGTTTCACCAGGGAACACGTCTTTTAAGTGAACCACCATTCGTTTGTGGGACACACTTTTCAGCAGCATCACTAATAAAAGCAGTAAAATATGCAACAGCATCGTCGATACTAAAATTGTTTATAAAATCTCGTGGTAAATGAGTTGATTCTTTAAAATGCTCCCAGGGAGCCGATGCTAATTTCCATCGAGGAATACTGGGAGGGTTATCATGCTGCGTTATTAAGTTTAGAGTTACGGGGAAGTGGTCACTTCCGAAAGGATTGTTAGTGACATTCCATTCGAGGTCAGGCAGAAGAGAGGCAGATCCAATTGCTAGATCTACCGATGAATACGAATCATGTTGGACGTTATAATAGGTCGGCTCTTATTAAAAAGGCAGGCACCAGAGGTCAGAAGAAAATTTTCAATGAGAGGACCTCTCGCGTCACATCGCGAGTCTCCCACAACGTGCTGTGAGCGTTAAAATCTCCCACAAGAATGTAAGGTTCGGGAAACTGGTCAATGAGGTTATAAAAGTCTGTTTTTTCAAGGCGATGATTGGGGGGAATATAATGGAACCGACAGTTACTAGTCTGTTAAATAGAATGGCCCGAACTGACACTGCCTCAAGGGGCGTCTGGAGGGCATCTTGGCAAGCTACAGACTTATCCGCTACTATTGCTACACCGCCGGACGAGACGTTAGCCTCATCGCGGTCTTTTCGAAAGATGGTGTATTGACGAAGGAAGTTTGTGTTTGTGGGTTTCAGATGTGTCTCTTGAACACAAAGCAACTTAGGATTATGTTTTTGAAGGAGTTCTTTATATCGTCGAGGTTGTGAATAAGTCCTCTAACATCCCATTGTAGTATTTCTGTCTCCATTATGAAGAAAGTGTTTGTGCTGCGTGTTCAGAAGATGAAGACTAGCTCACGGTGCCCTTTCCAGGCGCCGTGACGCGAGGTTTCTCTTTCTGGAGCGGTCCAAAGATTCATATTCCCGCCGCTCCTTAGGCGCTGGCGGCGCCGTCTGGCCGCGTGTGGACACTTGCTCTTGCGAGCGGTTAGTTTGACGTGAAGGCCTCGTCTCGAGGGACGAGACCTTGGAGGCCACCAGCCCGGAGGTCGATGGCCCCTTCTGAGATGGCGGAGCAGCGCTGGCTGCACCCGCCGAGGGGGCGGATGGCGTCGCCGCCGGCCCACTGCGCGTGTGCCAGACAGCCGCCGGGGGCCGATGTGGCGCTGCCCCCTGACGCGCTACTTCGGCAAAGCTGGTTTTTGGCAGGTACGATGCCCGCCTGCGTGCCTCCCTGCAAGTTATGTTTTTCCTTTACTTTGATCGTGACTATTTCTTTTTTCTTTCTTCCAAGCGGCATGACCGCGAGTATGCGGCATGCTAGCCATAACAGTTGACGCAGTGTGGAGTGTTTTCGCAAGATTCAGATGGATGTTCATCGGCACATTTGGCACAGGTTATTCGGCCTCGGCAGTTCTGAGAACTGTGGCCAAACCTCTGGCATTTGAAGCAGCGGAGGGGATTCGGGATATAGGGCCTAACTCGGATCTTCACATAGCCTGTCTCGATAATCTCGGGAAGTACACTTGAGCCGAATGTTAGGATTAGATGCTTGGTTTGAATCTCTTTACCATCACGCCTCATCTTCATTCTTTTCACATTGGTGACATTCTGGTCACTCCCCCCCTCCAAAAGTTCAGTCTCAGTTAGCTCCATTAGATCATCACGGAGATGACGCCACGAATGGTGTCATAGAACGGTGTGGGGTGACACTCACTGGAATGGCCCCGAAAGACACAAGATTGGGTAGCTTTTCATATTGCAATTTATCACGGAGTTCAAGAGTATCACCGCTTGCCAACTTGGAAACTTTGTAGCGTGGGCCAAAAGCCATCAGTGATTTCGCAACCAGAAAAGGTGAGACGATTCTCGCTGACTTTTCTGCTTTCTCAGAATGTATAACATGAAATCTTGGGAAATTATCAACTTGGTGGCCAAAAAACGTCTTCGGTGCACACTCGTTTATGAGGGCGATTAGGGAGTCGGTGAATGACGAAAAAGCCATAAAGGTAACGATGATTTCGGCAGCTATGCCAGCCGCTCACCACCGAGCCCAACAAGGGGACGCTACGAGACCCGAAGGAGACGCAGACGCCAGCTGTACATAGCCACTATAACCTAATATAATAGACCCAAGATAGGATAAATTACACCAGGTTAACCCTTGCTGCCTGGAAAATTGGAAGTAAAACGAAGTGGAAGAAGACAGGAGAGATGGAAAGAGAGAGAGAAAGACGAAGGGGAGAGAGAGAGACAGGAAAAGGCAACTACCGATTTCCCTCGGGTGGGTCAGTCCGGGGGTGCCGTATACGTGAAGCCGAGGCGAAAGGGGTGTGTTGCCTCCGCTGAGGGCCTTAAAGGTCCAAACACTCAGCGTCGGCTCAACCCCCAGGATCCCCTTTTCCCCGGACACGGCTAAGCCGCGCACGCCTAGACGTGGGAGGGTCCAACCCTGTGTGCTCGGGTACGTAGTGGCGCAACTCACCAAACGCCTGCTTGCGCAGACGCCCCTGCGGGGCGTGCCCGGAATTGCGTCGTATATTTAATTCAAACACTTTGAAAGTCCTCCGGGGCTGACGCTATTCCGAAAGGAATCCTGAGGAAATCTATAGCGACCAAAGGAGGTGGCAAGCATGCATATTCTGGAAGTACCTGATTTAGGGAGATCTGATGGAACCCAGAGCTGGCATCTAGTCGCGAGAAAAATTTTGCTCCTGCAAGCTCTGCCTTTATGCGCTCTCAGCGCGGCATCTCGTAGTGCTCGCGCTGCAAACACTCGTTCATTTGTCTGCGATCCAAGCATACGCACAATTTGCCGTCTTTCTTTGCGGTGGCTCGTCCACGTTCGTAATGATGTCGGCCCTCTGCATCCGGTCGGGCTCAGCTCGCAGTAGTCCCTGGAGAGCCAAAGGGACTCGTCTGGCTACTTGAACTGTAGGAACGCTTCCTGGTTGCCATACCATATTGTATTGCCCTTCAATGCATCCATTACCTGTGAAGCCATCTTAGTATTCCTGCACAGCTTGTTCACTGGTGTCCGTCGTAATTTCGCTGATGGACCTCGTGAATAGGTCATGCTGCTCATTCACACGCAGGCAAAGAATCGCTTGCCGTCCTTTTTAACCACAAAGAAGGGGATGTAGACAGTCTTGCTGTCGATGCTGACCTTTAGCGTGGTGATCCCAAGGTGGTTGATGATGCTCCCCCATAAGAACGTATCACTGAGTTGCTGGGTGTTAGCTGCACTTTCGGGTTGATCTTGCCATATGTGCTGTACGCAGGTTTGCTTGCACTCCTGTGTCTACCTTCAGGGACAGGCCTCCGCTCGCCACTTGAGCTCGGACGATCCGATCGCGCTCATTTATTGCGCTGCCAATCGAGACGTCAAGAATCTCGGAAGTCTTCCTTCCTACTCTTGACTTCTGGTACTTCTTTTGCGCTCTTGCATCTTGCAGAAAACGGTTTTTACCTCCGCATCTTCGGCACGTGCGCCCAAACGCCGGGCAATTTCGTGACCATGTTCACGCCCACACCTACGGCACCTGAAGGTTGAGGGCTGTTCCCTATCAGTTTTGTTGACACGGTCGACCTGCCGATGTTTCCGTCGCCATACTTCGTACTGCGCCGCCGACAGTTCCGTCGCCTTGCACACTTGCTCGGCTTTGGCTAGCGTTAATTCGTTATCACGCAGTAGTTTCTCGCAAACTTTCTTGCTGTTTGTTCCGTACACGACTTGGTCCCGAGTCACAGAGTCTTCTATTACACCGAAGTTGCAGGACCGGGCCATCTTTCTTAGGTCCCTGATGAGCTCATCGGAAGGCTCACCAGCAGCTTCGACTAGTTGTCGGAACAGGTAACGCTCGTGAACTTCGTTCTGCTGGGTGGCGCAGTATTGATCAAATTTCTTGATCACCGTGTCGTTGTGAGCTTTGCTCTCACCTTCGAGGAAAGTGAAGTTGTTGGCGCTTCCCGGGGGCTTGGGGCCTGTTTCCGAAGCTGTCAGCAAGAAGTTAAACTTCTGTTTAAACAGCTGCCAGTGCTTACTGATCTCACCGTCGAAGTGTACCGGCTTGAAATTTCCATAGGGCTGATCGCTTTTTTCCTCTTTACACTTATGGCACCATGTTTCGTGTTGGCACGACCGATGCTGATAGTCAGCCGGGCTTGTGATCAGAAGAACCACCGAGTTTATTTGCCGCCTGTTTTATCGCATACATTAGGAGAGGACGCAGTGCACATGAAAGGAGAACATGCACACCGGACACGAACCGCGAGGTTAGGAACGTTGCATAACTGACGCGCTTGCTGTTATGACATGCACATGCACACGATGCATGTCATTCAACCACTTCTGAACACTGACACTAATCGAGTGGAGCCGTCGATTGTGCAAACGGTACGTACAATCAGCAGCGACACGTGAACAAGGCAGATAACTCGGTCACACCCTGTTCTGTGATTTCTATGCGCTTGATGATGATGATTATTGTGGTTTATTGGCGCAAGGGCCAGATGTGGCCAAAGGGCGCCAAGACGATGGTAGTGGTTTGATAGTGGTACATGAATAGTGAACTATATGAACACTAGATGTGACATGGCTGTAAAGGGGCCTAAAAACAGTCGCTGTAAAGTGCGTAAAATATATACGTAATAAGATTATGGCAATGACTGATTATGTGTCCTATGGACATGAACAATGCATTGCGAAGGAATGATGCGACTTACAAATAATAAAGATGCTAGACTTGGCCAGAAGCACAAGTGCCTAAACCGAGCCCTTGAAACACAAGGGCCTGGAGGTATGTGCTATAAAAAGAAAAGAACTATCACAGCAATATCCTCTGGAGAGAGGATGTGCTATGAACTTATTGGGCTAATAACATGTAGCACAGCATCTTTCAAGAATGCGAGGACTGCATTGGTGCTAAAAAGCGGTTCTTTACCGAGAAACATAGCGGGATGGAGAGGGACACAATAGCGATATGCTAGCGGAAAATGTTTCTTTCTTTCTCTTTCGGCTTCCCGACACTCCAAGAGGACGTGGAGGACGGTGAGCCTCTCGCCACATCTACCACAGGTAGGAGGATCATTGCCATTCAATAGAAAATTGTGAGTACCATATGTGTGTCCTATTCTGAGACGCCAGAATAGGACATCAGTTCGTCGTGTTTTAGTTGTACAGGGCCAGAACCCTACCTGTGGCTTAATCAAATGGAGCTTATTATTTGCTTCGGCGTCCCACAAGCGTTGCCAGTGGCTTCGCAGTTTGTTTCGTAGGAAAGGCTTCAGATCTGTGGAGGGAATAGTAGCGGCAGGATAATAGCGTGCGATGTAGTTGATGTGGCCACTGGTCTGCTAGCACATTGCCCTCGATGCCTCTATGACCAGGCACCCAGCATTATTACCTGTCTATGAGATGGTAAATGTCAAACAAGAGTGAGTAAAGCTCAAGAAAAATAGGATTCTTATGTTTTGTAAAGATGTTAGCGCTTTTACAAGACTCAACGAGTCTGTGATATTATTGCCTTTTGTAGTTTCAATTTGTCTATATGTTTCACTGCAGAACGTACTGCGTAGGCTTCTGCTGTGAAGATACTTCATAGGGGGTTCAATACGTCAGATTTAGAAAAAGAGGGCCAACAGCCGCATAAGATACGCCAGCATGGGACTTGGATGCGTCGGGTAGAATTCCGAGCACGAGTACTTCGATTGAAGTTCGCGGAAATGCATTGCAATTTCGAGCTCGGGTGCGTGCTTTGTGACCTCTCAAAGGATAGATCACACTCTATCACGTGCCACTCCCAGGGCGGTGACATCTTAGCTGGAGGCATTAGGCTATGTTCTAGAAGTGGGACATCCATCTCTTCGCTGAGTTCTCTACAGGCAGTGAGAAAGGTCGTCTCACAGAGGGTCGATTATAGAAAGCGTTGCACACTTCAAATCATCAATGGTTACAGAACAAGGATGTTCCAATCGGAGTGCACTTTGAGAAAATAAGTGAAGCTGATGTATGTTTCTCTGGAGATGGAGTGACCACTCATTGGATTCTACGTATAAGCTTTCGACGGGGCTTGTTCTGAATGCGCCAGTGGCCAGGCGGATGCCTAGGTGGTGGACAGGATCTAGCATTTTAGCGCGCTGGGCGGCAGAGTGATATACTACGGCACCATAGTCCAATCGCGACCGAATGAGGCTCTGTAAAGATTCATTAGACACTTCCTGTCGCTGCCCCAGGATGTGCGAGATAAAAGTTTCAGTAAGTTCATTGTTTTCAGGCATTTCGCCTTGAGATGTTTTATGTGGTGGGTGAAAGTAAGCTTAGAGTCAAGTATGATGCCTAAAAACTTGTGTTCTTTGTTCATAGGTATTTGTTGTCCATACATTTCGATAGTAGGATCTGCATCGAGACCGCTCTTCCTAGTGAAAAGAACACAAGAACTTTTGTGGGGTTTACTTTGAACCCGTTTTCGTCTGCCCACTTAGACACTTGTTCAACCCCTGCTGTACTTGTCTCTCGCAAACTGCGAGGTTACAGGACTTGAACCCTATTTGTATATCGTCCACATAAAACTTCTGCACACACAAAAACTTTACAGCTCTCTCTTCTGGCCTGTCGGCGCGTTCTCCTGCCTTGGGACTTTACCTTCTTAAAATTGACAAGATTCTCCGCAGTAGGATACTCACGTAGCAGCCCCCACGCTTTGTTCTGTTTCCTACGAGCGCTCCTACATTCGTCGTTCCACCATGGGACACGGCGTTTGCATGCCACACTACTCATTTGGGATGCATTTAGAAGCGGCATCAATTATGAAGGTAGTGAAATACTCCACAGCAGCATCAATTCCTAACGAAGACATGTCAGCCAGGAGATACTACTAGTAAGAGTTCGAAATTTCTCCCAATCCGCTGTATCAACCTTCTATCGAGGGGCTTGTGGTGAGGACTCATTTTCTTTGGTTGTTCTCAGTAGTATTGGGAAGTGATCGCCCGTAAGGATTTTTGGTAACTTCCCATTAAGTTCAGAAAATAGAGACGCGGAAGCTATGCTCAGATCAATAGAAGAAAATGTTCTGTTTGCAATACAGTAAATGTAGGTTCCTTTTTATTCAGGAGGCACGCACAGACGAGAAAAGAAATTGTTCAACAAGACGACCTCGCGCATCAATACGAGAGTCGCCCCACAGACTGATGCGCGCATGAAATCGCCAAGAACAAGATAAGGTTCTGGCAATTCGTCTATAAAGGACTGAAATTCATGTTTGTGTAAGTGGTAATGTGGGGGTATGTAAAGCGAGCAAATGGTGATGAGTTTGTTTAGAAGAACAAGTCGAACTGCCACTGCTTCAAGGGGCGTTTGTAGCTGCAAACGTTGGCATATGCTTTTGTGTATTATGATGGCAACACCGCCTGATGATGCGAGAGCATCATCCCGATCTTTACGAAACGTAACATACTGTCGGAGAAAGTTTGTATGTTTTGATTTTAAGTGTGTTTCTTGTACACACAGCACTTTTGGATTGTGTTGGTAAAGGAGTTCTTGGATATCGTCGAGGTTCCTAAGAAGGCCTCTGACGTTCCACTGCATAATTTGCGTGTCCATAGTGAAGGTAAGTTGGTGCTGCGTGTACGAAGAACGTGTTTTAGCCTACAGAGCCGTTTGCGGCCCTGTAATTTTGGTTCTGTCTTTTCTAGAGCGGTCCTAAGAATTTGGCCGCTCTTTAGGTGCTGACTGCACCACCTTGCTTGGAGTAGTGTCCATAGCCTCTTCCGAAGCGCTGGACACTCGCTCTAACGAGCGATGTATACGTCGTGTAGCCTTCGCCTCGAGGGACGAAGGCTGTGGCCTCACCAGCCCGGAGGCCGATGGGTCCTCCTTAGCCTCTGAGCTGCGATGGCTGCTGCCAGCGCTAGTGGAGGCCTCTGGTGTGGCCGATTTCGAGAAGGGCAGGGCAGCCTTAGTGCTCCCACCATGGGGGCGGGTGGCAGTCGCTTCAGTACGCTGCGCGTACCTTGGGCGACCGCCGGGGTCCGTCGTGATGCTGCCCCCTGTTGCACCACTTCGGCAAAAAAGTTTTCATGGAAAATGAAGGCGAAAGACGCTGTCGTGCTTCCCGGAAAGTGATTCTCTTTGACTTGATCGTAATTATCTCTTTTTCTTTCTTCCAGGCTGCGCAAGATCTGGAATATGCGGGGTGGCTGCCATCGCAGTTTGCGCAATGGGCCTCAGCAGTACATTCATCAGCAGAGTGATCTTTTGCAGCGCATTTCGCACAAGTTAGTTGTCCTCGGCAGCGTTGAGAGGCATGGCCAAACCTCTGACACTTGTAGCAACGTCGTGGATTTGGAATGTAAGGTCTTACACGCAGTTTAAGGTAGCCTGTTTCTATTGCATCTGGGAGTGTGCTAGAGCCAAAAGTAAGTACTATGTGTTTCGTTGGTAGTTCTTTGTTGTCGCGCCTTTTTATCCGTTGTACATTTATAACATTTTCTTCTTTCCATCCATTCAGGAGTTCTTCGTCAGTCAAATCCATGAGGTCGCTGTCTGAAACCACACCCTTGACGGTGTTCATTGTTCGGTGTGCGCTGACAGATATGGTTTTATCGCCAAATGCCACCAGGTTTGTGAGTTTCTCGTACTGCATTTTGTCTTTACCTCAATCAGAAGGTCACCACTTGCCATCTTGGTGGCTTTGTAGCCACTTCCAATGACCTCCGTGAGACATTTTGACACAAAGAAGGGTGAAATGTTTGTCGCTTTTTTGTCGGCGTTTTCACAGTGAATCACGTGGAAACGTGGAAAAATTTCGGTGGCCTTTGTGAAGAAGTTGAATGATTCATCGGTGCGCCCTCTTTTTATGAGAGGGCGATCAGGGAGTTTGGGGTATGAGGAAGCCATACAAATTAGTGACTTCGGCAGCGGTGCCAGCCGCCCACCGCGGAGCCCAACAAGGGGACGCGACAGGGTTGTTATGAACAAGACCTGCCAACGCCAGCTGTACACAACCACTATAACCAAATATGATATAACCAAGGTTGGCTATCTCACACAAGGTTAACCCTAGCTGCCTGGAAAATCAGAATATAAGAAGTAAGAAGGAGACAGGAAAGATTGAAAGTGAAAGAAAAAGACGAAGATTGAAGAGGAGGATAGGAAAAGGCAACTACCGATTTCCCCCGGGTGGGTCAGTCCGGGGGTGCCGTCTATGTGAAGCCGAGGCCAAAGGGGTGTGTTGCCTCTGCCGGGGGGCCATAAAGGTCCGAACACCCGGCATCGGCTCAACCCCAGGATCCCCTTTCCCCAGACACGGCTCAGCCGCGCACGCCTACACGCGGGAGGGTCCAACCCTCATGTGCTCGGGTCCGTGGTGGCGCAACTCACCAAACGCCTGCTGCGCAGACGCCCCTGCGGGGGATTTCTATGCGCTTGTAGATACGCCACATTGCTAATCAAGGTACTTTCTTTTACGTTGACTTTGGCTTATTTATATGCGCTGCGAGTTGTGAATACTACGAGGTGTCCGTCACGAGAAAGCATGACCTCCGGATGTTCCACGCAGGGGTGTCTGCGCAAGCAGCCATTTCGTGTCTTTCGAGAGAACGGAGCCGAGTACATGGGGGGAGTTAGGCCAATGCCGCGAGTTTGGACCTTTATGGCCCCTCGGCGGAGGTAACACACCTCTTTGGCCTCCGCTTCACGTAGACGGCACCCGAACTGACCCATCCTGGGAAATCGGTGTTGCCTTTTCCTTCACTCCTCTCAAATATTCTTCCTTCCTCACTTTAATCTTTCCTATCCTCTCTTAATTTCATTTTCCATCCAATTTCCCGACAGCAAGGGTTAACCTTGGGTGGGTAGGTAATATTGGGTATACCATATTTGGTTATATTAGTGTGGTACAGCTGGCGTATGCAGGACCTGTCTTTTCATGTTCCTGCAGCGTCACCTCGTGTGGGCTGTGTCACGGTGCAGCATAGTTTTGACTGGGCGAAGCGCCGATCAATGGGCTTCAAAAGGTCGTGGGAGTCACTCGGGCAAGCGGGCGAAAATGTCGGTGGGGTTTAGAGATTTTTTTCGTTGTTGTTGTTGTTGTTGGCACGACTTTAACACATACGCAGTCTTTTGTAGGAACACCTCTGTATTTTTTGCCCCACGCGTGCATTGAAAAGGTGGCTAAGGTGGGAGGGGTCGGCTGCTTTCCGGGTACCCCGAAATATGTGGTGTCTCTGTACCATACCGTGTCCACTAATTGCTAGCAGTGTCTGTATGGTCAGAGGATTTGGCGTCGTATGGCCGGCTGCCGCTGTTGCTTGCTTGTGCGTGTCAACGAATAGAGGTCAGCCACGCACCCAAGGGTGTGCAGTTGTGCCTGTGTGTGCGTGCGTGCGTGTTTCTAAGAGCGAGGGGCAGTCACCTGTTCCCTCGCCCCTTAGTGAAGGGGGCGCGGCCAACACTTTGGGAGGAGTCATGAAATAATTGGATGAACTTGATTGGATCGTCGCCCATATCTGCCTCCCCGACCCAGGGGACTACGGAAAGAATTAGTTATTTAAACGGAAGCTTGAGTCCCTGCTAATCAGCCTAAAAGCTGAGCGACAATCTGCTGAGAAGCATTCGAGGGGCTACTGCCGCCCAGTATCGACTGGGCCGCCTAGCCGCGTCTGAACTCCGAGTGACTAGTTGACGCAAGAAACTACAAACCAACGTCAGCAGCGAAGATCACGGTAGTTCCCCTCAAGTTAGCTCAACCTGCTCGAGGGAAGTCGTCAGATCAAGACTCCCGGGAAACCCCAGCCCAGCAATCGCATCCACTCAATAAGGTAGGTTTGCCGGCGTTCTTCGGGAAAGCTCTGCGCCCCGACTTCACGGTCTATGAACTTGCTGCTGTACCCGGCCATGCGTTTGCCACCGTTGGTTTCTTTTGAACTTTTAGTGAACCACTGTTAAATTTATGCTGTGTATTCGATCCGCGCCCTAGCTAATCTTTATATCCACTGTTAATTGATCGGTATTTGTTTTGTCATCATTATCTATATAAGGTGCTGTGTGGTTAGTTTTCTGTCATTTTTTATTCATTCATGTGTCATTGTTAGTTGATAAATACCTTGTTTTTTGTTTACTCCCGACTCTGACGGTTTCATTGTGTTCGATTGAGTACGGAACAACCAACCGGCTTGCATACCCCGTCGACGACGTCGCGCCAACGCTGAATTGGTGACAAGCTGTGGCAGTCTCCGTGGTGGTTCGCTGGCGCGTCCGAAAATTCGATGTTATCTACGGCAAGTTCTTCCCCCTCGCCAACTTCCTGATTGCCCTATGAAGCGAAGGCGCACCAAAGAAGTCTGTTTTTCGGCTGTCACAGTGAGGATTTACCTAGGGAATGCAGCGCGAACAGACAGATCCAAAGAAAACACGGAAGACTAGAGGAGCGCTCACTTACAACTGCAATATTGGCAGTCAAGTCAAAGAGAATATTTGGTTTAAGGAGACACGAAGGCGGGTATCCTTCCTGCCAAAAAATAGTTTTGCCGAAGTGGCGTCGGGGGGGGGGGGGGGGGGCAGTGCCACAATGGCCTTCAGTGGCTGTACGGCCCACACTCAGTCAGCCAGTGGTGACGCCAACCGCCTCCTCGGCGGAAGCAGCCAGCGCTTTTCCGCAGTCGCAGTAGGGGCAATCGAACTCCGGGCTCGTTTCCTCAAGGGTCTCGCCCCTTGAGACGAGGCCTTCTCCTCAAACAAGCTGCTCGCAAGAGCGAGTGTCCAGAGCCCCAGAAGGGCGATGGACACTCAAACAGCGCCGCCAGCGCCTAAAAAGCTGCGATACTATCTCGACCGCTCAAAAAAAAAAAAAGAGACAGAGAAACCCTGCACCACAGGGCCCGACAGGGGCTCTGTCAGTTGTTTCTTATACTATTCACACAGCAAAGATACTTTTTCCAAGATGGATACACATTAATGCAGCGGAACGTCAGACGGCTCTTTCGTAACCTCGGCCACATCCAAAAATCATACTTAAATTTAATCCGGAGGTACTGTGCATCCAAGACGACACTTAAAATGTGATTCTACCCTACACAGTCACTCCTCTGCATAGTGGACCTTTCTAAGCATATGCCATTTTTCGTAAAGACCATGACAACGCTTCTGCCTCGCCGGAGCTGTAGCTATAGCTGTAAACAAGTATGTTGCTTGCCAACAGTTCCCCTTTAGACGCCCTTCGAGGCTGTATCTGTGCGAGAAATTTGGTTTACCAAGCTGATAACCATTTTCTCGGTTTACATACCTCGCAGTAATCAGCTCCGTATACGGAAGTTTGCAGCCTCATTGACCAGCTCCAAGATCCTTACATTGTCAATGCTGACTTTAACCCCCATAACAACCTCTGGGGAGACTCCCGGTGTGACACAAGAGGCCGAATAACGAAAACTTTCTTGTATCCTCAGGCGCATGCCTGTTTATTGAGAAGAGAGTACCTATTATAATGTTTATCATAAATCAAATTCTATAGATTTAGGAATTGTTTGTGCGGTCCTTCTGCCTTATTTAGAATGGACTGTAATAAGGAATTCTTGTGCAGTCACCACTTCCCTGTAACCCTGAACTTAACACAGCAACATGGCAGTGTACCCAACGCCGCCCATTGGAAAATAACGTCAGCTCACAGGAAAAGTTCTAAAGATTCAACTTACCTAACATGAGATTTTGTCAACGACATTAGTATTGATGACGATACACCGTATTTATCCCGTTTACTTTCGAGGCAGCTGAAAAAAGTTGCAGTGGCTTAGCTCGGCTATGCCAGGATTTACGTAGCGTTAGCTAAGGTTCAGCTGATATCTTAGCTTTCCTGGTTGTCCCCTACGCTCAACCGCTAATTGCCAGGCAACTACTTCGGGATCCGATGAGTCAAGTCCGTTCTTCTGCGCTGTTGAGCAGCATTTGCGCTCTCCTTCTCCATGGCTATACCACACTGGCAAACGCCAGTCAGAAGCGCAGCGGCTCCAGCGCAGAGTCAGACGGCGCTGCACAGCGAGCGCGCGCCGGCGCCAGTGCGTCTACCACGGCTACGACGTCACTCCTCTGGAATGCAGACCGGCGGCGGTGAGTCGCGCGCGGCGGCGGCGGAGTGCGCGAGAGGTGCCGGCTCCAGTGGCTCCGGTGCGCAAGCCGTGTGACATCACTGATCCTTGCGCATGCGCAGCACGGCTCTTGATGTGCCGCGCGAAACGGGCTTGGCTAGGCCAGTGTAGCTAACGCTACAAAATCTATTCCACAAACAAGTGGTTCAAATGTAAAATAGGGGTCCCGCGGTGGAATCAGGACTGCAGGCTGGTGCGAAAAAAGCAAAACAAAGCACGGGGCGTACTGCGTCACTGCCCAGTTGCAGAAAATATTGTTGAAGTTAAACTTGTAAAATCACACAGAAGGTGTACGCGACCACAGCCAAGGGGGCTAGCTGGGAGAGATATCTCTCTGGCATAACATCTTAGACAAAGGAGTCGAAAGTATGAATGGCCTAAAGAGGCAAAAGGTGCAGGAAACGCATCTTTTACCCCTGGTCATTGAAAAAGGAAACAGCTTAGAAGACGAGGCAAACGCTCTTGTTGAACACCTTAAGAGTGTGTCTAGCTCGATGGATTATTAAGAATCATTTCATAAGCACAAAGAATAACCGAACGCCAGGCACTTGACGATAAATGCGCACAGAATCACCATTATAGCCTTCCTTTTAATATAGCCAAGCTAAGAGCTTACTTGAATATATGCAAGAGTTTGCAATGGGTTCTGACAGAATCATGTACGACAGTTTTAAACATCTCCACACTGCCAAAATCACGTTACTCGCACTTTTTCATGCTGCTTGGGCGGTCGGGTACCTACCATCGGCATAGAAAGAAGCCATTGTCATTCCGATGTTGAGACTTGGTAACACCACTGATTATTAACAAGTTGCCACTCAATAGCCCCCAGAAGTTGTATCTGCAAATTCTCTGATAAAATGCCTAAATGTTCCATTTTGTGGAACATTTTCTGAACAAACTTATTGACCCGTGCCAGTGTGGCTTTAGCTAAGGCCGGTCGACGAATGACCATCTCGTAAGCATTCAGGAAAACATTCGCGATACCTTCATTCACAAACAATTCTTTCTGTCGGTATTCCTCGATATGGAAAAGGCGTACTATTCTACCTGGCGTTGCGGAATATTGAAAGACCTCTCCGAAATGGGAATCCATGGAAACATGCTTAACTTAATTGAAAGCTACCTTTCTAAGCAGACATTACGACTTAGAAATGGACACACATTGTCTAGGCAATTAGTACAGCAAACTGGAGTACCACGGGGGCGTACTTAGCGGCACCCTCTTTGATATTAAAATGAATTCTTTACGTTCTTTTATCCCACGGGGTTTATTTTATTCTGCATATGTTCATGATGGGCAGATAGTCTTCAAATCATGCAACTTTCCATCTGTGAGCAACAATTTCAGCTAGGCCTGAACAAATTCTCTAAATGGGCTAATGAGAACAGATTGAGCTAAATCCCTAAAATAGCTCCAGCCACTTGTTTACAAGAACGAGCATCCTGGTCCCAAAGCCAGTATTGCACTCCATGGGCAGGACATTCCTCTGAATCCAGAACACACATTTTTAGGCGGCATACTAGACCCAAAGCGTAGCTTTATTCCCCACATAATGTATATTACAAGTAAGTGCCAATGATCACTCAATATCCTGAAACTCCGGTCGCACACAACATGGGCCATTGAAAAGAAGTGCCTCATGACCCTGTGTAAGACATATGTAGTACACTTTTTCACAACCGACCTTCATTGAGTCGACTTCTCATTGCGCGTAAGGAAATTGAGTGGGGATGTAGGTGTTCTGCGTTTTACACATCAAATAATAGCCCTATCAAAGGCGCTTTCGCCATGGCTGTGACAGGAGATAGAGCGTGACATGTGATTTGTTGAAATCACTAAATATGCTCCAGAGATACGCATTGATGATAATGATATGTGGTTTTTTGTGGCGCAAGGGCCAGGTATGGCCAAAGAGCGCCATGACTGATAATGTTGTGTTAAGCGCTGATTGATTAGTTGCGATGATAGGATGTAACATGGCTGTAAAGTGGCCTAAAATCAATCGCTATAGTAGCGTAAAACGATATATAGTATAAAAATAATGATAGTGATATGTGGAGTGGTCTATGGGTACAGTACGAATGACAAGTGATCATGAGGCTAAAATGCAAGAGAATGAAAATAGCACGTATGCCTCCTTAAGGCCTTTGAGCCCAAAGGCTGTGAGGCAGGTGCTTTCTTTAACGCAGCTACCGCAGCAGAAACCTCTGTTAAGAGGCCGTGCTACGGATTGCCTGGGGCTATAACATGAAAACTGTGTACATCTTTTAAGAATTCCAACAATGATTGATATTTAAACAGATGTTCTATACCTAAGATCATTAGAGGATGAAGTGGAATTTTGCCGGTGTGGTAATGGAAGATGCTTTTTCCGATTAGCGTTTAATTCAGTGCATTGCAGCAGGATGTGAAGCACGGTAAGTGGCTCACCACATTTATCACACGTGGGTGAATCACCACGGACAAGAGGTAAGTGTGTGTACTGTATGTGTGTCCTATCCTAAGTCTGCAAAGTTTACTTCTGTGCGGCGGTTCTTTGATACCGGCGGCCAGTTGCCAAGATACGGCTTGATAACATGCAGTTTATTTTCTGTTGCTCTATCCCACAACCGCTGCCAATGAGCCCTCAGCTTTTTCTTTAGGGTGGGCTTGAGGTCCATTACAGGGACAGTCGTAGAAGAGTTGGAAACGTTCGCGTGGACGGATGTGGCTAGTGGTCAGCCAACACGTTACCTTCTATCTCTCGGTGCCCGGCACCCAGCATACCACGATATGTTGCTTGGACGCATAGGCGGTGCATAGTACTACTTAAAGGGATAGAATTACGGGGTTTTTATGTTGACAGTTTTTTAAGCGTTTACGACGCTCAAAGAGTCTGTGTATATAACTGCCTTTGGGATATTAGATTCTTTAATGTGTTTAACGGCGGCCAATATCGCGTGGGCCTCTGCTGTGAAAATACTTGTGTTAGAGTGCAGAACCCGGCATCCGAAAATGATGGACCGACCGCTGCGTAAGACACGCCGGAATTACACTTCGAAGCATCTGTAAAAAATTCAGGATAGCAGTATTTGTGCTGTAGTTCGAGGAAGTACATTCGGATATGCGCGACCGGTGCACGCTTGTAATAGCTACAAAAGATGTGTCACAGTGTATAAGTTGCCACTGCCACGGCGGGGGCCGTATAGCAGGGGGCATTAGGTGGTATTCAGACAGTGGAACCCTTGTTTCTTCAGCTATGTCTCTAACGCGCAGTGAGAAAGGCTGTGCCACTCTGGGCCGGTTGCGAAAAAGTTGAGAACTGGACAAATCATTTATAGTGGAATATGCGGGCTGCTCACTGTTTGCGTTCACTCTCAGAAAATACATAAAAGACGAATATGTTCTCTGCAGATGAAGTGACCACTCATCCGATTCAACGTAAAGGCTTTCTACTGGGCTTGTTCTAAAGGCGCCTGTGGACAGACGAATGCCTAAGTGGTGGACAGGGTCCAGCATCTTCAGAGCAGTTGCAGTAGCCGACTGGTGCACTATGGCTCCATAATCTAGTCGTGTGCGTATGAGGCTTTATACAAGTTCATAAGACATTTTCTATCACTACCCCAGGTTGTGCGTGACAGCACCTTTAAGATATTCATTGTTTTCATACATTTGTTTTTTAAATACTTTATGTGCTCTACAAAGGTTAATTTTTCGTCTAAAATTATGCCTAAAAATTTATGTTCCCTGTTTACAGGCAGACGCTCACCATGTAACACAATTTCAGGATCAGGGTGCAGGCCTCTCTTTCTAGAGAAAACTACAGGTGCTTTTTGTGGGTTCAGTCTGAACCCGTTCTCATCAGCCCATTTGGAGACCTTGTTGAGACCAAGCTGGACTTGTCGCTCACAGATTGCGAGGAACTGGATTGAAAACCGATCTGCACATCGTCAACATATGTTGAATAGAAGATGTTACGTGGTATGCAGACGCGAAGAGAATTCCTTTTTACTATAAAGAGCGTGCAGCTGAGCACCCCGCCCTGCGGCACTCCAGTTTCCTGTAGAAATTTCCGTGACAACACATTGCCCAATCGAACACGGAAGGCGCGGTTAGACAGATAACTTTCGATAATTAAAAAAAATTTATTATGGGGTTTTACGTGCAAAACCAGTTCTGATTATGAGGCACGCCGTAGTGGGGGACTCCGGAAATTTGGACCACCTGGGGTTCTTTAACGTGCACCTAAATCTAAGTACACGGGTGTTTTCGCATTTCGCCCCCATCGAAATGCGGCCGCCGTGGCCGGGATACGATCCCGCGACCTCGTGCTCAGCAGCCCAACACCATAGCCACTGAGCAACCACGGCGGGTAACATTCGATAACATTGAACATACCACGTATACCTAAGTGTGATAGTCTCTCAATATCCTAAACCGCCACGTAGTATCATAGGCTTTCTCCATGTCAAGGAATACAGTAAGAAAAACTGCTTATGAACAAAGCTTCACGGATACGTGCCTCGATACGTATGAGGTGGTCACTGGTGGATCGGCCCTCCCGAAATCCGCACTGGTATGGGTCGAGCAGTTTGTTTGATTCGAGGAAGTGTAGTAAGCGACAGTTATTCATTTTTCAAATACTTTGCAGAGGCAGCTTGTTAACGCTATAGGTCTGTAACTTGATACAGAGGAAGGATCCTTTCCGTGCTTCAGAATTGGAATTATGATAGCCTCCTTCCAAACAGGGGATCTCGCCGGAAAACCATATAACGTTGTAAAGGAGAAGGAGGGTTTTTTGTGTTTCGGAGGGTAGTTGTTTCAACATATTGTCACGGTAATAACAACACAAGCAACAACCGGTCACACAGCAGAACAGCTCCGATCGAGCAGAACGTCTTGTCGTCTTTGTCTCTCTCGCCCGAATCCTTCACGGCGCGCAAAATAAAGCGCAAACAAACTACAACTGCAAAACACGGAAATGTACTGAATTGACGTGTCATTATTCCCCCCCTGGAAAAGCATCGTCTCGATGCCTTCGAAGTAGGGAACGTAGGTGGTCAGCGTGCGTATATGGCTTCATCCTAGCCACATGGACGATGTCTGGTTGTGGTGTACGGCGGGAGCTTCGCGTGGTGCTCTCTGGAACAACTGTGTAGTTGACGTCGTTGAGGCGTTGAAGAACCCGGTAAGGCCCGAAATAACGCCGGAGAAGTTTCTCCGACCGGCAAGCCAACACAACGAATGGTGGTCACTGACTACTTTGAAAGGTCTTCCGTACAAATATGGTCGGAACTTGGATATCGCCCACACAACAGCTAGACATTCTTTTTCTGTAGTCGAGTAGTTGGATTCGGCCGATGACAAGGCACGACTAGCGTAGGCGATCACTCTTTCTATACCTTCTTGCCGCTGCACAAGGACGGCGCCGAGACCGACATTGCTCGCGTCTGTGTGTACTTCAGTGTCGGCGTCTTCGTCGAAGTGACCGAGGATTGGAGGAGTTGAAGTCGTTGTTGTAGGTCACAAAAAGCGCGATGTTGCTCGGGGTTCCAAACGAAAGCGACATTGTCTCTTGTGAGGTAATGCAAGGGCTCAGCTATTTTCGAAAAATTTGGTACGAAGCGACGGTAATACGCGCAAAGTCCCAAAAAACGGCGAACCTCGCGTTTGTTCGTAGGCGTTGGGAAGGCTGCAACAGCTCGCGTCTTTTCAGGATACGGGTGAATTCCATCGCAGCTTATGACATGACCAAGGAATTTCAGCTCCTCGTAACCGAAGTGGCATTTTTCGGGCTTGAGTGACAGGCCTGCAGTTCGGAGCGCATCAAGCACTGCACGAAGACGCTGGAGATGCTGCTCGAAAGTCTCCGAAAAAACGACGACGTCGTCCAAATAAACAAGACACGTTTGCCACTTAAGACCGGATAAAACAGTGTCCATCATTCTTTGAAAAGTCGCAGGAGCAGAGCACAGACCAAAAGGAAGAACGTTGAATTCAAAGAGTCCGTCAGGAGTAATAAATGCGGTCTTTTCCCGGTCACGGTCATCGACCTCTATTTGCCAATAACCACTACGCAGATCCATGGATGAAAAATATCTGGAGTGTCGAAGTCGGTCCAGTGAGTCGTCGATGCGAGGTAGCGGATAGACGTCTTTCTTTGTAACGTTGTTGAGTTTGCGATAATCAACGCAGAAACGCAGTGTGCCGTCTTTCTTTTTAACTAGCACCACTGGTGACGCCCATGGACTTGTAGATGGCTGAATGATGTCGTCAGCAAGCATTTGCTTGACTTGTTCACGAATGGCGTCTTGTTCTCTTCGAGACACACGGTAGGCATGCTGTCGGATGGGTCTTTCGGCGGGTTCGGTTATAATTCTGTGCCTCGCAACGGGTGTCTGCTTGATTTTTGACGTCGTGGCAAAACAGTCGCTAAAGGAAAGCAAAAGAGAGCGAAGACTATCTTGTTGTTGAGCCAATAGTTTAGAATTCACATCGAGTTGAATAGTAAACTGGTTCTCATCGTGTTGGGCGGAGGAAAGTTCTGCGAGTGATAGGCTGGTTCTCGCGTCGCCGATTTCTTCGAAGTAAGCGACAACAGCGTGCCTCGTGAAGTGCTGGTATTCGCGACTGAAGTTCGTGATTAGGATTTCAGCAGGTTGTTTGGTCAGTTCGAGGAGGCCGCGGGCGACGCATACTTGACGAGAGAAGAGGATGGACACATTGGTTTCAACAACTCCAAGGGCATTTCGGTCCTTGTCGCTCACTACGGTAACCAGTACACTGGAACGAGTGGTATGGTCACGGAATCATCAGAGACACGCAAAGCTATCTTGTGCACTTTGCATTCGTGCGAGATTGCGTTACGAGAAAATGTTACCAACAGCTCTCGAAGATTTATAATGGCCCCATATTCTCTAAGAAAGCCCATTCCTAAGATGAGCTGCCTGGAGCATTCCCGCAGAATGACGAAGGATCCAATGAAGGCAGAGTCGCAGATATGCACTCGGGCAGTGCACCTTCCAACCGGCGTTACGAGATGACCACCCGCAGTACGGAGTTGGGGACCATTCCATGGTGTGGTCACCTTTCGGAGAGTAGCCACCAATTCACCACTCATAACGGAGTAGTCGGCGCCGGTATCAACGAGGGCGGTGACCTGGTAATTGTGGACGGTTACTGTAATATCGGCGGAAAGTACTGCGTCGTTATCAGAACATGGCGTGGCGGATAAATCGTCGTCGTGAACTTTTTGTGTCGGAGGGTGTTTGTCAGGACGATCAGCAGCGGCCCCACCCCCGGAGGTCGCTGTCCTCAGTTTTCCTGGCGTGGGCGTGGACTTGGGGACCTGTTGCGAACATCAGAAAACGTAGAGTAACGGCTAGGCGAGATGATGCGCCGAGGAGATGGTGAACGTGATTGGCGTCTTTGTGCGGGAGAACACGACTGTTGAGAGGCCAGGAATTGCTCAATCTCGCGTGGGCGCTCACCATTACTTGGTTGACGCGCGTTAGGGTGAAATCCCTGAAGGCCCATCCTCCGATAAGGGCACTGACGATACCGATGGTCCGCTTCGCCGCAGTGGTAGCAAAGTGGCCGATTATCCGAGGTGCGCCACACGTTTGATTTCCGTGTGATATCTCGCGGGCCTACGTACTCATACGAGTTTACATTTGTAGCGGGAAATTGACGTGGCGGCAGAGCTGAAACAGGGGAAGGCAAACGTCGTACCGTAGATGGTTGAGGGCCCCGTAAGGCTTCGGCATATGTCAGGACTGGAGCTTCCGCTCGCGTTGGTGCCAATGGTTGGGTCACGGTCCTGATTTCGTCACGAATGATGTCACCAAGCGCAGTAACAGTCGGCTGACAAGCAGTTTTGCGAACTTCCTCAAGCTCTTCGCGCACAACGCTTCGCACAAGCTCTCGGAGTGCTTCTAAATCATGTCCGCAGGTGAAACATGACACGGCGGCGACGGTGCTTTGGCGATCGTACTGTTGGGATCGTTGCTGCAGCGCTCGCTCCATTGTCGTCGCTTCAGTCATGAACTCGGCGACGGTAGCTGGAGGGTTGCGCATGAGCCCAGCGAAGAGTTGTTCTTTCACCCCTCGCATTAAGAGGCGAACTTTCTTTGTCTCGGCCATACCTGGATCAGCACGTCGGAACAAGCGGGACATGTCCTCGACAAACATGGCCACGCTTTCATTTGGCTTCTGAAACCGACTCTGCAGAGCCTGTTCGGCCTTTTCTTTCCTTTCGGGGCTGCTGTACGTCTCGCGAAGCTGTCGTCGGAAATCTTGCCAGCTGGTGATGGAGCCCTCATGATTCTCGAACCATGTGCGAGCGTAGTCTTCAAGGGCAAAGTAAACGTAGCGCAGTTTCTTAGAGTCGTCCCATTCATTGACTGCGGCGACTCGATCGAAGTGCTCAAGCCAATCCTCCACGTCCTCGAACACGTCACCATGAAATGACTTCGGAACGTGCGCTGGATAGACGACACTCGGGTAGAAGTGGATTGGACTGTGTTGCTCTCTTGCGTCTGACTCGTACTTGCCCCTGTGGTTGACATTCTTACTGGGCTCAATGGGCCGTATTCAGGAGGTAGTCCCTGCAAGCGGCGGCTGTGGCGAAGTGCCCGGTTTTCCTCCGGAATCGGGGAATGGTGGTTGGGACTTGAAGCGTCGGGAGGTCAATTAGGGCATAGGATGATACCCAGCACCTCCACCAATTTGTCACGGTAATAACAACACAAGCAACAACCGGTCACACAGCAGAACAGCTCCGACAGAGCAGAACGTCTTCTTCGTCGTCTTTGTCTCTCTCGCCCGAATCCTTCCCGGCGCGCAAAATAAAGCGCAAACAAACTACAACTGCACAACACACGGAAATGTACTGAATTGACGTGTCAATATATATTATGCGGTCTGAACCTGGGGCGGATGTATTACAACAGTTCAGTGCTGCCTGCAGTTCTGCTATGCAGAATGGTTTGTTGTACGCCTCACTTCCTGTACATTTTCTTTCTAGCTTTTGTTGTTCTATTCGCGTTTTGTAATTTAGGAAGGTTTCGGAGTAGTGTGAGGAGCTCGATATGTGTTCAAAATGAGCACCAAGAAAGTTTGCTTGATCTTCCAGGCTTTCTCCGTGGCTGTTTAGTAAAGGCAGGGAATACGTTTGTTGCCCGTTAACTCTTTTCACTCTATTCCATACTTTCCTTTCGTCTGTGTACGAGTTGATGCTTGATATAAACTTTGCCCAACTCTCGTCTTGCTTGTCGGCGCGTTCTGCTTGCCTGCGATTTGACAAGCCCTAAGTTTTCCAGGTTTTCTGCTGTTGGAGAATCGCGAAGCAGCGCCCACGCTTTGTTCTGGTTCCTCCGTGCTTGCCTACATGCATCGTTCCACCAGGGAACACGCCGCTTGGAGCCCATGGCGCTTGCTTGAGTAATACATTTACAGGCAGCGTCAAGTATGAAAGCTGTAAAATATTTAACAGCATCATCTATGGTTAGACCGGACATCTCAGCCCACGTCATGTGAGTAAGAGTTCGGTACCGTTCCCAATCGGCTGAGTCAACCTTCCACCGGGGGACCTGCGGGGGAAGCTGATCTTGTTTCGGCGTACTCAGGATTATCGGGAAGTGGTGTACTGCCATACGGGTTTTAAGCACATTCCATTTAAAATACGGTAAGAGCGTCGGCGATAAAATGCTAAGATCTATGGCAGAGTATGACTTGTTAGCCAGGTTAAAATACGTAGGCTCCTTCGTATTCAAGAGACATGCTCCAGAGTAAAAAAGGAGCTGTTCAATAACGCGACCTCGCGCATCACAGCGTGAATCGCCCAACAAACTACTGTGTGCATTAAAATCACCAAGAATCAGATAGGGCTCTGGGAGCTCATCTTAATGATTCTAGGTCGCGTCTATGAAGCTGATAATGTGGTGGTATATACAATGCAGATGGTTATGAGTTTATTTAAAAGAACGGCTCGAACGGCCACTGCCTCAAGGGCCGTTTGGAGCTTCAAATGCTGACACGCTACACTTCTATCAGCAATAATGGCTACACCGCCAGATGATGCGACAGCATCCTCGCGGTTTTTCCTGAAAGTCAAGTATTGTCGGAGGAAGTTGGTGTGTTTGGAATTTAAACGCGTTTCTTGCACACACAGCACTTTAGGATTAAACTTACAGAGAATTCTTGGACGTCATCTAGGTTTCTTAATAGTCCTCTAATATTCCACTGTATGATGTTGTCCATGTTGAAAAAAAAAGAATGTGCTGTGTGGCTCTAAAGGGAGGAGAGTGACTTACTTTACAGAGCCTTTGTTAGGCCCTGTAATTGGTGTTTTGTCTTTTTTGGAGCGGTCAAGGGAACCTCGCCGCTCCATCGACGCTACTATCGCCGTTTGGCTTGGACTGGTGTCCATAGCCTCTTGTGAGGCACTGGACACCCGCTCCAGAGAGCGATGTGTGCGTCGCGTAGACTTCATCTCGAGCGACGAAGTCTTCGTCCCCACCGGACCAGAGATACGCATTGGTACGCACTTGCTTGAGCTCCGGTAGAAGTACTCTTACCCGTAATTTTACAAAGACGCATCGAAGACACATTCCGGCGTCTCATACGCAGCTGCTGGACCATCTTTTTTAGAATCCGACGTTCCGCACCGTAAAATTAGCATCTTCACTGCAGAAGCATATTCAGTGATCGCGGCTGTGAAATAAATGAGCAAAACGAAGCTACAAGAAGCCATATATTCACAGACTGCTTAAGAGTCTTAACAGTCTTTATTTCGATGATTCGCCGTTTATACATTCGCATATTAGACCAGCCCATCTCATTTTTCCGCGCTTGGATCACGCATATTAAATACAGCCATGTTTGCGCACACTAACTTGCTTCGTAACTCACCACTGTTTCTTGCAATTTATCGTTGGAAAAAGGTGCCAAGCGATGTTGTAACTGTGCGCAATCACGACTCATTTATTAATGCATTGAAACGCCTGGTCAACGTAGAATTGTAATTTAGCTATATTTTTCGATGCCTTGTTTTATAACGTGTATAATGTCATGTGGCACCACTCCAAAACTTGTACTATCAAAGATTTTGTACTTTGTTTTACATTGCATTGTACTGTATCTTCATGTTCGTGTTGCACGCGAACTTGTTGGGCTTCCTATTTTTAGCTTTTGAACGTAACCCTAGTCTATTAAATCACCTCCCCCCCCCTATGTAATGCCCGCAAGGGCCTTGGGTATACGATTAAATGAATAAAAAGCGCAGTGAAAGCTTGAAGGTCATTACACAAACATAAAAATCCTGCAATCAATGACCTGTACCCGCTGCTCTGCACTAGCTATATATCTAACCAACACGTTATAATATGCTGGGTGCCTGGGCACAGAGGCATCGAGGGAAATGTGCTTGTAGATGAAATGGCTAAATCCAGAGGGACGAAAGCTAGAAATCTGTCCATAGCAGTTCCTGCCGCAGACATAAAGACATTCCTCGGTAAAAACTAAGGAGTCACTGGCAACACTTGTGGGATGCCGCAACCTTGAATAATCTCAACGTAATTAAACTCCACTTCGATAAGTGGCTTTCGCTATTAAAGTAATGACGATGTGGTGTGCTCTTTTGTCGAATAAGAATTGGGCACACATATGGTGCCCATTCTTATCTTTTAATTGGTGCTCAACCTCGCAACTGTGGTAAAAGTGGCGAGAGATTGACCGTCCTCCACCTCTTGGGGAATGTCGGGGAGCAGAACCTGAACGGAAAAAGCGCTTTCCTGCACCATACCAACTGCGTATCCCCCTTCATCCCGCACTGTTTCTCGGCGAAGAACCGTTCTTTGAGACCAAAGATGTGTTTAATTTTTAAGATGATGTTGTGTTGCTCGTTTTCAGCCCTAGAGATTCGTAGCACGCCCTCAATCTAGAGGGCGCTGCTGCGAAATTAGTGCTCAATAATGCATAATAACAAGAACTTGGTGGCGCAACCCACCGCTCCGTTTCAAAGGGGACGCTTATAGCATCCATACATCCATCCATGCTGTAAGGCACATGCTTCTGGGACCTTCACTCAAGAGCCCCATTGAGGCGGCTGCGCCACTGGCCGTGAAACATTTTATTGTATTTTCCACTTGTAGAATGTGTTTCATGGTTATAGACCAAATCACTTGTCATTGTCATTATTTTATTTTCTATATATTTTACGCCATTTACAGCGAATGCTATAGGCCTCTATGCAGCGCCACGGTGCAATTACCATTTGTTATTTACCACTTCATGAACTGCTGTAGACCAATTTTCTTAGCACTATTTGGCCAAACTCGCTTCAGACAGCGAGTTTCCGCGGTCATCGAGTGTGATGCCTGCATGTTTGCTGTGCGCGCGTTACACCACGCTTCTTGATTCGTAAGCATGCCTATTTACAAGTTCTTACGGCCGATAAAACTACAATCCTCACTTCGTATATTGTCCACTAACTTTCTATCGCAATTGATGCTTCGCCTTTCAGGCGAAACTGCGACTTTTTTTCATGGCAATGATTTAGGTAACGTTGTAGATGCAGCCAATAATATTGTTAATGATCTTGTTATATGGAGTACAGAAAACTGTTTCCTAACTAGCACTAAAATATCAAAAGCTCTATTGCTCGCGCCTGTATAGAAAGCTGTCTCTCGTAGTTTAGATATGGACCTCCGGCTCGAAAAAGCACAGGCTGTGAAGGAAGTTACATCATTAGGAGTATATTTTATGAAAATATAAACTGGGACAAGCACGTTGATAATGTAACTCAAAATACAGCCAATACATGCGGCATACGGTTTTTAATTCCGACAAAAGCTTGCGTTAAAAATTCAACTTTTGCTTTTAATGCAATATTCGTATCTCACATAAACAACTGTAGTCTTGTGTAGGGAGATACATCGCAAGAAAATAGAAACTACATATTTATATGGCAGGAAAAAGCTATTCGACATATTGCAAACACACACCACGATGCCCATTCAAGCGAAATGCATCGAAAATTTAACACTTTACCTGCTTACCAATCAACAAATACACAGCTTGACTTCCTTATAAAATACAAGCAAAGCTGGATATTCAACAATTTCTGCTTTCCTAAAAAATGAAATCTTACGAAAACTACAGAATCGCGTTATACGATTAGGCAATGGCCTGCCTGGTTTGTATTTTTCTTTCGCACTAATTATGGTTTACAAAGACTTGAGCACTACTTTCCTCATGTCTAAAAAGAATGAAAGAAGTATCTAACTGGAAATGCTGGCGTCTAGTTCTGTTTCTACCTAACCTGTACACCACTACAAGTTTTACATTGTCACCAATACAGTTCATGTGTGAACAGGTGTTGCCTATGTAGTTGCTTTATTTATTTTGACTCGGGACTTATAGGCATGTCCAGTATTCCCGCTTGAGCATCGTTCTTGTACCTCTCTTACAGCGAAGCTGTAAAAGAGGTACAATTTACTGGTATAATTATTTACCAAATTATACCAATGTAGTGGTATAATGGTACAAAAAGAGGTATAATTTAGTGGACTGGTTTGCCGAGTAAAGGTTACGCCTGATGTAGCCAAGTGTTTTGCACGCGCTGCTAGTAATCACATCGATGTGTTGATTCCACGAAACGTTTGAAGAAAAATGAATTCCTAAGTATTTTGATGATGTATGGTGTTTAATGGCGCAAGGGCCAAGTATGGCCAAAGAGCGCCATGCCAGTGTTTGTGAGTTTGCAGTGGAGCGATGAATTCTGAGAAATAGATGAGGCGTGGCTGTAAAGGGGTCTAAAATAGTCGCTGTAAAGTGCGTAAAACGTACATGTATTAAGATCATGGCAATGGCTAATGAGGTGTGCTATGAAATGAAGAATGCATTGAGGGAGAATGATACGATTTACAAAATATAACAGATGCAAGAATTGGCCAGAAGCACAAGTGCCTAAACAAAGCCCTTGAAACACAAGGGCCTGAAGGCACGTGCTATAAAAATAAACTATCACAGCAGCATCCTCTGGAGAGAGGATGCGCTACGAATTAAACGCGCATGTAATTAAAGCCACCCGCAAGAATAATAGGTGAGCCAGGAAATTTGTAACACACAAAGGTTAATGATTCGTTTAGCAATTTAATAATAACGTGTAGTACAACATCGTTCAAGAAACGGAGAACTGCTTTGGCGTTAAAAAGAGGTTCTTCACCAATAAACATCGTAGGAGGAAGAGTGATATGATAGTGGTATGCTGCAGGGAAATGTTTCCTTCTCTCTGTTTCGGCTTCCCGACACTCCAGTAAGACGTGGAATACGGTCTGCCTTTCCCCACATCTGCCACAGAGGGGAGGTTAAGCACCAGTTAAAATGTATGAATGTGTACCATATGTATGTCCTATTCTAACGCGGCAAAAGAGAACTTCAGTGTGTCGTGACTTTGTTAATGATAGCCAGTTGCCCAAAAGGGGCTTAATTACATGGAGTTTGTTCAGTGTTCTTCATCCCATAAGTGTTGCCAATAGTTTCTGAGTTTTTTGCGTAGAAATGGCTTTAAGTCTGTGGCAGGAACGGGTATGGAAAAATTGCTAGGTTTTGTTGCTATGGAAGTTGCCATTTTGTCGGCAAGCTCGTTATCCTCTATATACCTGTGCCAAGGCACCCAACATATTACAACCTGTTGATTAGAAGCATACATAATGCAGAGTAATGAATAGAGGTTATTTATAACAGGATTTTTCTGTTTTCGTAGCGATTTCAAAGATTTCACGACACTTAAGGAACCTGTGAATATAATGGCCTTTGGGAGCTTCGCTTTCTTGATGTGTTTAGTAGCCGACAGTAAGGCATAGGCCTCTGCCGTGAAGATACTGGTTTCAGGATGTAAAACGTCAGATTCAGAAAACGATGGGCCAACAGCCGCGTAAGAGACGCCGGCTTGTGATTTCGATGCATCCGTGTAAAACTCTGGACAGGTGTACTTCGACTGAAGCTCTCGAAAGTGCATATGTATGTGCGCCTCTGGGGCGTGTTTTGTTACATCTACAAATGATGTGTAGCATTCAACGATTTGCCATTGCCACGGCGGCAACAGCTCTACTGGAGCCATTAGGCAATTTTCTAGGATTGGGACATTCATTTCATCGGAAAGTTTTCTGACCCGCATTGAGAAAGGCTCCCTCACTGAGGGTCGATTATGGAATAGTTGAGCACATGCCATATCGTTAAGATGTTTGTAGCAAGGATGTCGAGGGTTAGACTGTACTTTGAGGAAATATGTGAAACTGTTGTATGTTCTTTGTAGGTGAAGGGACCACTGATTTGATTCTACGTATAGACTCTCAATAGGGCTTGTTCCTAAGTATTTTGTTGTGTCAGCATGAGCAATAGCAATGCCGTTCATCGAGTAATCGGTGAGCTGCAGGTTAGAAGCTCTATTGAAAGCAATAGCCTTAGTTTTTGAAACGTTTATTTCCATTTGCCACTTTCGACACCCGTCCGTAATTTTCGCGAGGTCAGATTGCAAAGTGTCAGCATCGGAAGGGTTAGTTATTCGTCTAAAAATTACCCAATCATCTGCAAATAGTCTAACTGTGGATTTAATGTTACTGTTGATGTCGTTAACGTAAAGTAGGAATAAAATAGGTCCCAATACAGAGCCCTGCGGCACCCCTGATTTAACTAGGGATCGCGGAGAAGAAAATTCATTAGTAGTTACAAATTGGTACCGGTTAGTTAAAAAGTTGCTAATCCAATTAGTGGTTCTACTATTTATATTAAAACAGCGAAGTTTCATTAAGAAACGGTTATGAGCTACCTTGTCAAACGCCTTCGCAAAATCAATAAATATGGCGCCGACTTGTGATGAGTCATTAATAGCTTGGTATAAGTCGGAGACTAGCTCGAATAACTGCGTCTCGCATGAACGACCCTACTGAAACCCGTGTTGGTTAGTGAAAAGAAGATTGTACTCTGTTAGGCATTTCATAATTGCTGATGAAATAATCTGTTCTAGTAGTTTACATGGAATGCTGGTCAGTGAAATGGATCTGTAGTTAGAGACAGATGAAGGGTCACCGGACTTGAAGATTGGAATTTTAGCTATTTTCTATCCGTCAGGTACGCATCCTTAATGAATAGATTGTTGAAAAAGACAAGCGAAGATGCGGAATATCACTGGTTTAGTTTTTAATAGTTTTCGACAGATTCCGTCTGGACCGGGAGCCGAGCTGTTAGAAAGACGATCAATAGCAGCTTCATGCCCTTCTGAGTGATTATGATATCATTCATGATGGAGGTAACAGAACCGACGTCAATATTGGGGGAACAGGAAATTCACTTGTGAAAACGGAACAAAAGAAAGAATTTAATGCAGTAGCGACCTCTGATGCTTGAAGGAACTCGTTGTCTTTCGTTATGGATATGAATGAGGAGGATGACGGTTTGGGGTTATTACATTCCAGAATTTCTTTGTGTTGTTTGCTAACATGCTGGAAATATCATGGTTAAAAATTTGTCTTTAGCTGCTTCAATTTCGATTTTGCATAACTTTGACTGTTCCCAATAGCACTTCCAGGCATCATCAGATTTTCACAGCTTAGCTTTTGAGTAAGAGCGTTTCTTTTTATTAATACAGCGCCTTAAATGAGAGGTGAACCACGCGCTTCCAGTAGACAGAATTATTTGCATTTTTGGAATGTACTTTTGGAATAAGTCATGTACACCTCAAGGCAGTCGGATCCGAGAAAAACAGCACACTATTAGCTCGAAGCTTTGGGCTGCAAATCCCTGTTGCTATAATGTCACGCGCAATCGTGAGGGAGAGGGGAGTCTGGCGACAGCGCTGCAGCAATGAAGACGGGTAGGGGAGAGGGGGAAAAGTGTGGCGACAGCGCTGCAGCAATGGAGACTGGTAGAGGGATGGGGAGAAAGAGTGTGGCCACGGTGCCTGTGCACGTTGCCTGCGTTTCTGTCACGCGCGTCGGAGATGCCGGCGCGGCTGAAGCAGCGGTTGCGGCTGATGCATGGGACGTGCTTTGACCGCGGCGGCGCTTGAGTCGGCGTAGTGTGGTGCCGTTTAAAAAAAATGTATGATTTTAAAATATATGCAGCCTAAACAGCTTCGCTGGTAATCCATCTACATATGACCTTGCAGCCCCACGAATTTTCTGGTTTTCGAGTAAGTTCATTTATCTTATTTTTTTACTTTGCTAATTAGTTTTTTTGCAGTGCATAATTGTTCGCCGTTTGGCAAAGCGTGGATTTATACATGATTCTTTGTAAGTTTGGGTGAGGTGTACAATACGCAAGTATAAGCATTGGTCATTTGTATTTGTGCGGTTTTCCATGCCAAGGGAAAAGCGGGCCTCGTCAAGCTGCTAACACAAGTCCAATGCTAGCTTTTTTTAAAATTTTGAACTTTGAGTTTGAACTCACAGCTACAATTCGTAAATTGCAATATGTACACTATAGTAATTCTTGGAATTTATTTAGTAAATTTTTGGGAAGTAGTCAAATATGTGTTTCAATTTCTCGTGCAAGTAATGTCCGCCTCTCTGAATATTCCAGCTCAAGCGCTAGAATTATGTTATCAGCAAAGAAGATTTTTAACAAACTTCCTTAAAATTAAAAAGTGATCAACCCGTATAATACGCCACTGTTATAAGGCGGTGTGCTTTACGCACGGAGCAACGTAAACAACAATCAAAGCACTCTTTCTTAAAGAAAGATGGTTGAACGCGAAGCTTTCGCCCGTGCAAACTGAATCAAATTCAAAGGCCAAAGCCACGCCAAGAACCCATGTAATGCTGAGCGGCCCGCTACGATGCATATGTTATTTGATTGCTAGTTTAGGATTGTATTTTTCGAACATTGAAGGTGAATGAATACACATTTCGTTAAGTTGCGTGGTCTTTATTTTAGATCATGTAGCCGTTGATTACACTAACATACACTTTCACGGACTGCATGCTGTTGCCGATACACGGGATCGGCCTTATGGGCACGATCGCGCTCGCGCTTACGTTCGCGTACGGCAGCCTATTCTGCCGTGTGCTGCACCGGCGGCCTACCCATGGAGACGGCCGGGAATGCATTGCGTGACGCGCGTAATGCAATGCCGATATACAGGGTGTTTCAGCGAACACTTTCAAAAGTTACTTAAGGTTGCCTGTGGCAGATAGCCCAATTCTAGTTCATAAGATGGCATAGGCGGAAAGTTTTCATTTTTCCCGGGGGGGGGGGGGGGGGCTGGGGCCCGACCAGCTTTTCGAAGCCTACCCTATATATATATATATATATATATATATATATATATATATCTTGCGACGTAGCGTTTACACGACCTTTAATACGCCCCGAAGGCGCGGCGGACCGATCACACTCGAGGCACAGATCAATCTCAAGATGAATCCCCACAAGCGATGAAGACGACGAATCCGATGAGATGATGAACATGTGAAGCCAACGAAGTCACTAAGAAATGCCCACACTAATTTCTCCCACGTGCGAGCGGCCAGCCTGGCCGCAACTTAAAGGAACGGCGAACGCCTTGTGAAAGGCTTCATGCGAGAGACGTGGACAATCTCGGCAGCGCGACAGCGGCGGTCAGTTGGAACCACAATAGGTTGGACGAGATAATTAACGGGAGAAGTTTGCTCGAAGACTCTGTATGGGCCTATGAACCGAAACTGAAACTTTTCGCATAAGCCAGGAGTGCGAACTGGAGTCCGGAGTAGCACTTCATCGCCCGGGCAGAAAAACACTGCACGGTGGGATGCGTCATAGAGGTTCTTGCGGTCATGTTGCCTTGCTTCAGTGTTGATGCGGGCGAGCTGGCGACAGTGGACGAGGCGTGATATATATTGTTCACAAGAGGATGCAGCTAGAGTGACCGGGGCGGAGAAGAAAGAGACGTCAAGAAAACAAGAGGGCGAACGGCCATATACGAGGTAGAATGGCGAGTAACCAGTTGTGCGTTGTACGGCGGTATTGTACGCAAAAGTCACGAATGGCAAAATTGCGTCCCAGTTTGTGTGGTCTGGTTGAATGTACATAGCTATCATGTCGGAGAGCGTGCGATGAAAGCGCTCAGTCAAGCCGTTGGTTTGAGGGTGGTAACTGGAGGTTGTCTTGTGGTGGTGCCGGAGGCTCGGAGCCATTCTTCTACAATTGTGAAAGGAAAGCCTTTCCACGGTCGCTAAGGATGACACGAGGAGCACCGTGACGCAGGATTAATGCTTGAAGTGTAAACGCAGCCACTTCAGAATCCGACGCCGAAGTCACGCAACCTGTTTCGGCGTAACGTGTCAAGTAGTCGACGGCTGTCACTATCCATCGATTGCCGGTGAGAGTCGTGGGAAGGGGACCATACAGGTCAATGCCAACGACTTCGAATGGTGCCGACGGACACGGGAGTGGTTGGAGCTCTCCGCTTTGACCTAATGTGGGTAGCTTTCGAAGCTGGCAAATGGCGCAGGAAGCGACATACCGCGCTACACTTGTGGATAAGCTAGGCCAGTAGAAGCGACCTTTGATGCGGTCGTACGTTTTCTGGGAACCAAGGTGACCAATAGTCATGTCGTCATGATAGGCCTTAAGGACATGAGCGCGAAGAGAGCGAGGTAGAACAGGCACCCAGCGTTGAGCGTCAGGGTGATAGATATGGCGGTACAGGGCGCAGTTGTCGAGCTTGAATTGCGTCAGCTGTCGACGAAGGCGGGCGTTGGGCGGGCGCGCAGTTCCCTGAAGGCGGTCTATGATGCGTCGACAGTAGGAGTCAGCGAGTTGGTGAGACATGAGCGATCCATGATTATCAGAAGGAGTCTGGTCAATAGCGGTTAAAGACAACACATGCGGAGAAGGACGGTCCGAAAGCTTGTCGCGGAAGGTAGGAGCAGAACCATGGCATGGCGTCGTAGGAAGGGGGCAGCGAGAAAGCGCATCTGCGTCCTGATGCTTTTTACCACACTTGTCGATAATAGTGAAGTCGTATTCTTGAAGACGGATAATCCAGCGACCAAGGCGTCCACACAAGTTCGTGAGCGTGGAAAGCCAACATAAGGCATGGTGGTCCGTAACAATGGTAAAATGGCGGCCGTGAAGATAAGGTTGAAACTTCTGTACCGACCAAACGATAGCGAGGCACTCCTTCTCAGTGATGGTATAATTCTTCTCGGTGTGCGTCAGTACGCGGCTTGCGTAGGCGACGACCGCTCACGTAAAGACTCATCTCGCTGTAGGAGAATACCACCGATGCCATGACCACTAGCGTCCGTATGTAGGAGTGTGGGTGCGGTTTCATCGAAATGGCGAAGTACTGGTTCAGATGTGAGGGAGTTTTTCAGATGGGTAAACGCTGATTCGAATTCGGGAGACCACTCAAAGGGAACACCCGACCCGAGTAATTTGTGCAACGGGGCAGCTATTGAGGCGAAGTCACGTATGAAGCGGCGAAAATAAGAAGCGAGGCCAAGGAAACTGCGCAAATCTTTGGTCCGTTCGGGGCGAGGGAAGTGAAGAACCGCTGAAACCTTATCGGGATCAGGACGAATGCCGTCCTTGCTTACAATGTGACCCAAGACCTTAATTGTCTTGCTGGCAAAACGGCACTTGTTCGTGTTTAGCTGTAGGCCAGCGTTGGCAAGGCACGTGAGAACTTCGTCCAGTCGTTGCAGGTGTTGAGAGAAGGTGGAAGAGAAAACAACAATATCGTCGAGATAACACAAGCAAGTCTTCCACTTTAGGCCACGCAGAACGTTGTCAATCATGCGCTCGAATGTTGCGGGTGCATTGCAGAGGCCGAATGGCATTACGTTGAACTCGTAGAGCCCATCTGGTGTTGAAAACGCAGCGTTGTGACGCACTACATGGGGTAGTGACAAAAAGTGTCTGTTAAACTTGTATAAAAGCCTCATACGAACACGCCTAGACTACGGGGCCATAATTTATCAGTCAGCCACCCCAACCGCGTTGAAGATGCTGGACCCCGTCCACCATCTAGGTATTCGCTTGTCTACAGGTGCCTTTAGGACAAGCCCTGTAGAAAGCCTTTACGTGGAATCCAATGAGTGGTCACTCCACTTGCAGAGGACCTACACAGCTTTTATGTATTTCCTTAGAGTGAATGCAAACAGTGAACATCCCTCATATTCCACCGTAAATGGTTTGTCCAGCTCCCACCTCTTTCATAACCGACCTGCAGTAATAGAGCCCTTCTCGTTGCGTGTGAGAAGTCAGGCTGAGGAAATGGATGTCCCACTCTTTGAACATCGTCTAATGACACCTACTATAGAGGTCTCACCATGGCAGTAGCAGATTGTAGACTGTGATGTGTCCTTTTTACATGTTACGAAGCACGCCCCGGTTACACACATTCGAATGCACTTCCTTGAACTGCAGCATAAATACTCCTGTCCGGAATTCTACACCGATGCATCAAAGTCTCATGCTGGCTTCTCTTATGCAGCGGTTGGTCCATCATTTTCAGATGCCGACGCCCTGCACCCCCTAACGAGCATTTTCACAGCAGAGGCTTATGCAATACTGTCGGCTCTTAAATACATCAAAGAATCGAAAATACCAAAAGCAATCATCTACACAGACTCGCTGAGCGTAGTAAAAGCCTTAAAATCTCTTAAGAGGCACAAAAATCCTGTAATAGTATCGCTTTATTCATTCATATGTAGTATTTATGCGTCTGGGCAGCATGTTGTGATGTGCTGGGTGCCAGGACACCGAGACATCGAGGGAAATGTACTGGCAGACCAGCTTGCCACATCCATCAAGGCAAAAGCTGGCAACACATCTATGCTCGTCCCTGTTCTCGATATGAAGCCATACCTACGCAAGACATTTAGAGTCCACTGGCAACGTTTCTGGGACGGCCAGACTCATAACAAGCTTCATTTAATTAATCCCCGTTTAGGGAGCTGGCCATCGACCACGAAATCTAGAAGAAATGATGTCCTATTCTGTAGGCTCAGAATAGGACACACTTACGGCACAATAATTACCTGTTGTCTGGAGGCGAACCCCTACCTGTACTAGATGTGGGGAAGCACTTACTGTACTTCACATCCTAGTACAGGTCCATAATAGAACCTGAAAGAAAAAGGCACTTTGTTCAAGCCTATAAAGAGAATATATCCCTTCATCCAGCGATGTTTTTACATAACGACCCGATATTTCAGAACGATTGAGTTTTAGCCTTTTTAAACGACATCGACATTTTGCAAGTTCTTCGCCCGAGAGATTCGTAGCGGCATCCTCTTTCAGAGGACGCTGCTGCGACCGCATATTTGAAATGCACTCTCCTCCAGGTCTTGCTCCTAAGGGTCTCTGTGAGGCAGTAGTGTCGTGCATCGCTTACAACTTTTTATGCTATTCATTGTGCCCCTACCACGTCATTGTCATGATTTTATTAATTTTGTCTGTTTTACGCACCTTAGTGCGCAGGATTTAGGCCCCTTTACAGCCACCCTACACCTACCCACTGTCATTGATCATACCATTGCTCACTCAGTACAATACGTTTGGCGCTCTTTGGCCATAGCTGGCCCTTACGCCACAAAACAACATATCATCATCATCATCATCACGGGAACAGCCACACTCAAGCTCGAAGCCCTAGGAGTCCATAACACAGTAAGAAAAATCATAGACGCCCACCTCACAAGCCAACAAGAACGCCTAGCCCTAACACCAACAGGCAAGAAGCTCTTAGTGCGCCTAGGCTACCCCACACAGGGCCGAGGCCACGAAATATCAATCTGTCTGGCCCCACAACATCCGGGAGCATATCAAGGTAGCCGCCATCCCCAGAAGCATGAACCCGGAACATCATGCCGGTCGTCGCAAGCTCGCGCAAAGACTCTTCAAACAAGATACGGTAACCTCCCCACCAGACTATACAGATGCCGCGCAGTACCCCCGAAAAGCAGTCATGGCAGTCAGCGTTGTCGACCATAACCTTCAAGAGGTGGTCTCGATGACGGTCCGCACTGCCAAAGCCCTCGAAGCGGAGGAGACAGCCATCGCCTTAGCCATCACCTCAAGTCAAACCAAAGAACATGTTACAATTTACCGACTCCCAAGCAGCTTGTCGTAGCTATGCCAGAGGCAGAATATCTTCCATCGCCGCCTGACTCTTCAAACAAGCCTCTCAATTACCCGACGTTGAAATAGTATGGACTCCAGGACACGAGTCCCTCCGTGGAAATCAGCGTGCGCGCACTGTAGCCCGAGCTCATGCCACCGGGCGCCACAAGAGGGATACGGCCGCATCTATGGAGCCCGTACCTTTACAATACAACGCCATATTACAACACCACAAATTGAACAGACGACAATACTCACCCCCACACAAGGCCCTCTCACGCGAAGACGCAGTAGCATGGCGACATTTACAGACCAACACATTCCCTCATTTAAGCAGATTACACGCAATACACCCTGCACTGTACTCGTACAAATGCCCCCTTTGTAACGACTACGCTTCCCTATGTCACACCAGATATGCGTGCCCCAAAATACAAGTAGCCCCGCATATACCCAACCCCACACCCGAGCAGTTGGAGCCGTGCTGACTAGCTCGGACCCTCGCGACCAGCAACAACTAGTGCGGCGGGCCCGGGAGACAGCAAGAGCCGCAGGAGCCCCGGACTGAGGGCACCTCCCAGCACAAGCAGAAAGACGCCTGCTTGTTTTTTCTCTTAATAAATGTTTTCATCCTCCTCTTACATATACCAAACAAAAAAGCATGCCTATTAAAATATAAATAATACTGTACCTTCTTGAAGGTCATTCGCCTGACTCTCTGCAAGAAAACAAGGCTGTGTGAGGTTTCGAGTCATCGACATTGATAAAGTGATCTGAACTTAGTTCCAAGCGAATGCTTTTACGATTTGTTGAGGGCATAGGGAATGTAACCACCACCCCGAATTTCTGTCTATTTTTAACAGTATACCTTCCTCACTTGCCCCACCCACATACTAACATTTGTGCTGTTTTCTTTTTTGATATGCATTATTGTGTCAAAAACCATGTAATAATGACAATGAAAGAAAGCTAGTCAAGTTAGCGATTTCGAGGTAATTATTGCATGCATGTATTGGGGGAAGAGACATGTTCCTCGAAGACAAAAAGTTTGTGAACTGCTCAGCTTTAGAATTTCCTTCCCTTGGCTTCTAGAGGGCCCTGCGAAATAAGGTGGTGCTTTGGTGCAATTCATATCTCTGATCAACGTAGCGACTTGGCTTGTGAATGTTTTTATTTCCTCAGTTCTTGCTCCATATCAAAACCCGACGAGTATTCTGCCATACGGAGCTTTCTGCGACCATCCTCGTAGTTATCTGTGAAGCAGAAAAAGAACACAGAACCGTGTATTAAATTTTTGTTCTCAATAATGAGTACAGTCAACAGAGTTTCCCTTGATTATGACTTCTCCCAGCTTTCCCTTGTCTCATAGCAATTCTTAATGGCTGTCTGGAACCCAGGACCAGGAGGCCAGAAACAGTGCTTTTTAAGCACTGTTTCTGTTTCCCTTTTTAAGAAAGGCGAGAGACCGTGGGGAGAGAGGGGGGTGAGAGGGAGGAGGAGAGAGGGAGGGGAGAGAGGCTGAGACTGAAGATGTTTGCTCCAGTCTCAGCACCTTCTGTTACCAGACGTCCGCCTACCAGTCGTGGTAGGCCTCCGCTACCTCCTCAGCTCACCTCAGGACTCGGTCCTGCAGGGTGGGATCGGAACTGCGCAGGGCAGTCTCCGACAGCTCCTCGCTATAATTAATGGCTTGAGGTTGCGGGGGGGGATATTTGATGGAGCATTTCCGCATGATATGGGACAGATCTGCTGTCCGGACAGGGCAGAAGCGACACTTGGGTGTCGGGTATGTTTCGGGAAAGAATAAGTGCAAAGTGCGTGGGGTAAGAAAAGCGCGAGTTTGTAGTTGGCGCCACAACATTTCTCTCTGGCGCATGCTCGACACAGAGAAAGTTCGATACGTTAGGCGTTGGTGTTTGTAATGTGTGCACATTTCATGGATTGTGATGTGTGTGTCTTTATTGGTGTGTTGTTGAGAGTCATTTGGTATAATAGCCATAATTAACAGTGGCAAAACTACAAATTTTCTTTGTATAGCAGCTTGACAAATTTTTTTTTACATTTTCGACTGGCGAAGACTTTACGAAGCAAACTTTCTGACAACAGCAATTGCGTGTCTTCTTGAGTCCAACAGGTAGCTGTACAATGGTTCACTGTTACAGAACAACATAGCAAAATAATGGAGGACGCTTAAGCTTCGCCTTTAAGAGTGGAACGAGATAGCGCTATCGGGTCCCGTTCGCATCGTATTTTTTGAGTGGGCTTCACTGCAACACAGAACGTGGTAAAGCCAGCATACAATTAAAGACCAAGCTTAAACCGATCCCCTTAAAGTCGGCTTCACGTTTAAACGGAAATGCATTGCTGGGAAGACTTTTCCAGGGGCAATATACTTCGACTTATATGAAAATGTAAAGACCCTCACCACCTTTTTAATTATTTTATTAATTGTTTGCTATTGCCCCAACGTGCGCGCGTTTTCAAAACGCATTAGGCAGGCGAAGTCCTAATTTGACCTGCCGAGGATGCGAGCGCCATCTGGATTGCATTTTCGCAAGTAAACTACCCGAGCGCACCGCTGTTAGAATGCTAGAAAGGGGTTTGTGTTTTGAGTTTCCTCGTAACAGAATTTTGTTTTCTCGTACATTCAAATTACAATTCAACACCATCATGTCTGTAGGTTGTGGTTAAGTCGTACTTTAGCATGTTTGTGGCGGATTTCACTTGGCAAATTCAATTTTTATTCACCAAAACCTTGCACCACGTGGAGGGACCGCGCGGTCCGGCTGGTTCGGGCGATTTTCTCCTTCGCTGACACCCTGCGCCACGCGGAGTGCCTGCGCGGTCGGTGTGATTGGGGATTATTTTCTCCGCCACGGACGCCGACACCCACGCCAACGCCGCATTTTCTGCGACACGGGGCCCTTAACCCTATCGCGTTAATATGCCTGGTTGTCCGTCTGATCTCCTGTGAACGAAGCCCTCAGCAATGACAATGTTTTCATCAACTTGGCAGCAATTGTCGGATGATTTCAAGCTTAACATGAAGGAGTGCAACTGCACAGCATAGTATTTAGGAAATTTACAGTCAGCTGGCCGATTATCTTTTGTACTTTCTCCCAAAAGAGTGAATGGACATGACTGAGGAATGCCAACATCAGCGTATGCTTATGCATACGGTTTTCTCCAAGCGGTTATAAAGCTCTCTGGGAGCACAGCCAGGTTTGCGCAAATCTTTTGATAAATTCCATGTTGCGTTGCTTTCAAAGGGGAAAGCAGTAAATGCATCCAGAGGGCCATACAAACGGGCATCCTCTGCAAGATGCAACAAACAGTGCACATTGTATGACACTTCTTCCCCATAGAGCTGCACAAATCCTTTCACAAATTGCTTGAGGAGTGTCCCTGCAAAAACCCGCTCCTGGCAAAAGATCGAGTACTCAGACTAGTAATTGCGACATGAAGTACCAAAAATTTAAACAGACAGCTTCAGGGAGGACATTTTGAGGATTAAGGGCCAACTGTAATAAAGAAGTACCCTAACTCTGTTGCTTCCCAGCGATCTTTTTCTTCGAGTGTTCTTGGTTTCCTCGCAAACTCCAGAGGGACATGTTTTTCCAAGCAAACATCCAAAAAAAACCTTCGGCAGTGACACGCGGTTATCGCGCTGCTCCCTATTTATTTCATGACAGGAGGGAGCCAGGTGCTCCTAAAAGAGGCATTCTGTACGTCAGCACCCTCCACTCGCCCACCGTCCAGAAGTTATGGCGTTTCCCTGTTTTCCAGGAGGTGGGTAGGGCAGGAGGCGTCCAGACAAGTATCTACCTAGAGGGTTGAGTGCGTGAGAGGCTTAGGCATAAAAGTGAGGCAATAAACGTAATACAAAAAGGCCGATGAAGGCAGAAAAATCACCGGAGATGGCGGTATCCTTCAGGGACATGCCTGGGCTTTCGGGATGGTGCTTGCTGCTGCGTTTGTGCAAGAAGAAGGATAGGAGCAGGCATCTTGACGCCCTGTGTCGGTAAAGTCGCAGAGCATGCCCTACTCAGCCGGCTCACGGTGCACCTCGAGACCAATGACATATACACCCACAATATGATTGGTTTCAGAGCCGGCCTCTCGACACAGGACGTCATGAAGCTGATAAAGTATCAGATCGTCGACAGGAGCACGGGAGATACCAGAGCCACCCTTGCAATAGACCTGGAGAAGGCCTTCCACAATATCTCACACAAATTCATTCTCCAGTCTATTGCCGGCCTCGGGCTTGGGAAGAGGGTCTACGACTTCCTCCGATCCTTCCTTGGCCGGAGAACTGCCAAGCTCAAGATCGAAGGATACCTTTTGCACGACATCACCCTCAGTTCAAGCGGCACGCCTGAGGGCTCAGTCATCTCGCCAACATTATTCAACATGGCAATGATCGGGCTTTCCAAGGAACTCGCCAAGATTCAAGAAATCAACGATATCATCTACGCAGATGAATCACCCCTGGTGCGCCAGCGGTGGCGACGGCCAAGTTGAGGACGCCATGCAGAGCGCCATCGATGCGACCGAGCGCTTCCTCCGCCCCTGTGCTCAGATGTTCACCATCGAAGTCTGAACTACTTCCCAGCAAGAAAAGACCCAGATGTTGTGGGTTCGATTCCCACCACCACCAGGCACCCACTGGTTCAAATGGGTACAAGCGTACCCCGGCCTGGCGTCCGGCTTCCTTCAGGGGTGATACGCTTGGGAAAGGAGCCTGCGCCCTGAATTCCCGTCGAAACCCTCGTCCGAAAGCGAAATGCGGATTTTCAATGGTGACGAGTACCCGGTGCCCAGAGTGGGCTCGCTCCGAGTATTTGGAATTTAATCGAGTCTAACGGTACCAATGGCACCGCACTCAGAAAGATCATCGCCAAAACGGAGAGTGCTCTCGTCCACATCCAGAGGATTGCCAACAGGCACCGGGGAATCAAGGAAGACAATCTCATCCGCATTACATGCTTTTGTGCTCTGCTACCTTTCATACTCGGCAGCCATGCATAATTGGCATGTTGCAGAGAGGAACAAGCTCAATACTGTCATCAGAAAGCTCTTCAAGCTCGCGCTCGGCTTACTTGTAAGCACTCACACCGAAAACATGTTCACGCTCGGAGTGCACAACACGCTGGAAGAAATAATCGATGCGCAAGAGCGCTCACAGCTGCTCAGGCTGTAGCAGCTGTGAGCGCTCTGTGAACCCCAGCAGGCCGCAAGATACTCGACGAGATGGGCCTCTACCCTGTCGACGAGTGCCCCGACGCCATGCGAAGGATTCCCAGCGACACTATATATCTACTGCACATCGCACGCATTCCCCGCAATATGCACCCCGCACAGAACGTCGGCAAACATCGGGCCAAGGGTAGAGTTCTACTCGAGCATGTCCGTAACAACTACATTGAGGCAAGCTTCGTTGATGCCGTGGCATATGTCCAACAAGAGGCGTTCGCAGCTCCGTCATCCACTCTAATTGCAGGATCACTTGCTGCGCTACGGTACGCACTTCTAAGCCCTTTGTAGCCGAACAGGTTGCAATCGTGCTGGCTTTGCTCGTAGGTCGCAGAGGACAATATATAGCGATTACAAGGCGGCCATTGAGGCCTGCTAACCGGGATGGTCTCCCCTCAGGCCCTTCGCATTCTCCAAAGCGTGAAAAGTATATTTCCTATTCTCTCACTTGGTTTCCCGCTCACTTGGGGTCGACTGAGGGCTCTCCCTCTAACCCTAACGAGAGCGCGCACGAGGCCGCGCGAGGAGTCACTGACCGCGCCGCCTCCGCAGTTCCCTTGCCCCGCGGGGAACCCTTGCTCACGTATAATAAGATCACCACCATTACTATCGATCAAGACGAGTATTACCCCTCCCGGATCCTGCCTTATGCAAGGCGCGGATGGTGACCCTTCGACTTTTACAAGCCCGTGCGTATCCTAACCTTGCGTTTCTTAACGCTATATACCCTGAAAGGTATCCCAATGGGACTGCCCTGCCTGGGGTATAACGGCAACATTGAACCATGTGTTGTGGAAGTGCGAAGCCATCAACTCCGCCTTCAGCGAGGATAGGTGGGCTCAACGACCAAATCCTGGCCGTCCAGAGTGTCCGCGAACGGGCTGTCAAGCTCGGCTTGGCGGTCCCTACGTGGGACTAGCGAGGAAAGCGCAGGGTCTCCCCCGCGTCTTCTCTGGACCCAAATAAAGTTATTTTCTCACTCACCGCTGATGGCAATTATGAGCAATATACAAACATTTTTTTCAGAAGTTCACGCTCAGCACGGCTACCGTGAGGTTCTCACTGTACGGAAAGGACGACTTCGCTGTAGCCGAATTCAGAATATTGTATATGGGATCAGGGTAGCCATATGGGCTTGTTTATAGGTCATCGTGTAATTTCTTGTAGCGCAGGAAGAACGACACGGGCACAGAGGCACATGAGACAGCACGCCGCGCTGAACAGCCAGCCACCCCCACAGGCGTCTGCGTAAGCAGGCGTTTAGTGTGTTGCGACACCTGGACCCGAACCCAGGGGCGCTGGCCTATCCCGCGTTTAACTGTGCGTGGTTTAGCCGTGTTCAGGGAAAAGGCGATCCGGGGGTTGAGCCGACTATGGGTGTTTGAACTTTTAGGGCCCTCTCTGGAGGCAGCGCACCTCTTTGGCCTCCGCTTCACGTAGACGGCACCCCGGACTGACTCACCGGGAGAAATCGGCAGTCGCCTTTTCCTATCCCCTTCTATCATTTTCCTTTCTCTCTCGCATTTACATATTTCCTCTTTCTTTTCACTTCTGCTCGCTTCCGAATGTCTGGGCGGCAAGAGTTAACCTGGTGTAGTTATCTGACGTTGAGTATTTTATATTAGGTTATAGCCGCGATGCATGGCGGGCGTCTGCTGGTTCTCCCAACTTGTAGCGTCCACTTGTTCGATTCCGTGGCGGATGGCTTCCATCGCCACCCATATTTCGAAGGTTCTATCGCAAACGCTTTCTTTCACTACCTGATCGCTCCCTGAACAGGCGGTGAACCGATGAAACATTTTTATGCAAACCAAAACACTTTTTCTGAAGTACTACGTTGTACACAGTCAGCACAAAACTAAGATGATGATGATTAATGGGTTTTAATGGCGCAAGGGCATCTTTGGCCAAAGAGCGCCAAGTCTATGGATGATTCAGTGATCGATAACATGAATGAAAAAGCCGTACAAGTATAGTAAGGATGTTGAAATGTGCTACATAAAGGGGTAAAATCTTGTAGTGACAAAGGTGTAAAAAGCCTAGCTAAACAATGGTGTTACTGTTATATGAGGCATTTGAACTGTGCATAAGTTATAAGGAGATATCGGTGACTATGAGCGATTACTTGTTATTTGTTATACGCTATGTATATGTTATGCAGATTATATAGTTTTCAGTGAGTATAAACGATAAATATTTGCCTCGAAGCCATCAGCAAAGTACTTTAACCATGCGATAAAGCTGCGAGACTTCGAGGCATTAATAGCTCAGGCTCCTCACGTATGTGATGGAGCATGGTGGTTTGGATTGTAGTATACAGGTTTAAGAGCTGGACGTAGGCGAGGTATTTAAAAACTCTTTTGACACTAAACATGGGGTCATGGGATACAAATAATGCAAGATGAGACGGTATGTTGTGTGTGTAAAGTTCTCTAAAATGCTGTACTTGTTTGGTGAAGTCTTGGACATTCAATTAAAATGTGCCGGACAGTGAGTTGTTCTGCACATTTTTCGCATATGGGTGGTTGGTGCCTGTTAACAGGTATATGTGTGTTGCGTATGTGGTCCTATACGTAGCCTGCACAGTGTGGTTTCTGTTAGTCTAGCGATTTTTTGCTGGAAAAGTTTGCCTAGTTCTGCTTTTATTGCGTGTAATTGTTTTCCGTTTCTTTATCCCATTTGGACTGCCAGTGCTGTCGTAGCCGGTTACGGGCGTAAGGTTTAATATCTCGACTAGGGACCTCAGTAACTTCAATGTCACCACGTAGAGCAGCTTCTCTAGCACTCTGATCAGCCGTCTCATTTCCTGCTATGCCGCAATGGCCCGGTACCCAGCATACCACGAGGGAAGGTTCTTCATTGTAAGCGTTATAAATGGATTTTATCAGGGCATTAAAAACAGGGTTGTCTCCCACCTTTCCCGAAGCTAGTGCAGTTACGACACTTAGCGCATCTCTGTAGATAACAGCTTTTGTATCCTGTGTGTATATGATCCACAGCCAGTCGAATATCATATTCTTCTGCAGTGAATATGCTGAAACTTGTATTAAGAGTTCTTGTAATATTATAGCCGTGACTATGTGCAGCACATGACACTGCCTTGTGCGTCTTTGAGGCGCCCGTTAAATAGGACGTTGCATTGTACTTGTCTTCCAGTGATGGAAGTGTTGCGTGGCACGTTTTCTTGTCAAGCGCTTTAAAGGACATGTCACACAGAACTGGGTGGAGGCACCAGGGAGCAATGAGATCACTACGCCCAGTTTCGTGGACATCTAAGAAACTAAACCAAGAGTTTCGGCAACAGTTGTGTAGCCAAAGGGAACGGCTGAGCTAGTGATGGCCTATTCACGTACAGCAGTTCTGACAGACAGACAGACAGACAATGAACTTTTATTGAGGTCCTGAGGGATAGCCGGCGGAGACCCGCTGGGGCCCCCGGCTCGCCGCTGGCTGCTCCCATGTCGGAATCGGGAGGCCAAGCCTCTCGGCTTTCACGGGCCCTCTGGACGGCCATTGACTGGAGCTTGAGTTCCGTACTTGAGATGGCCTCGTCCCAGTCCTGTTCGCTGGTGAGTGACGTATCCCGTAACGCAGGACACTGCCAGAGCATATGTGCTAGAGTGCTAAACCTCCCCACAATCCGGGCACTGTGGGTCAATTTCTGTATTAATCTTGCTCAGGAAACCTCGCGAGGGATATGACCTCGTCTGAAGCATCCTAAGGGTGATCGATTGAGCTCTACATAGATTTGGGTGTGGAGGCGGGAAGCGCCTGCGTTCTCTTTATAGTGGGAGACGATTTCATGAAATGTTAATAACGGGTCGCTGTGGCCGAGCTCCTCCGGATCCAATGAAGCCTCACCGCCGTCGCGGCGCGTGAATTCTCGCGCACAGCGGTGAGCAATCTCATTGGGGTTCGGACGGCCCGGCAGCACGTTGTCACCCATGTGAGCGGGGAACCACGTAATGTAATGCACCGGGTCAGAATAAGTTCTTGACTTGCTCTTCAGAAGCGCCTCCGCCTGTCTCGCAACCATTCCCGAAGCGAAAGCCCTGACGGCCGCGCGTGAGTCAGTGTAGATATACGGCCTTTTAACATCTTGCATCGCCAGCGCTACCGCCACCTGCTCTGCCACGTCGGCCGTGACAGCGCCTACCGAGGCCGCAGATAGGAGTTCGCCCTTTTCGCTGACCGCCGTTACCGCGAATTTACCGGAGCGCCCATATTGAGCTGCGTCCACGAAGGTTTCCAGGCCGACCGTTGTCTTTAAAATCATCCTGGCACGAGCTGCTCGCCTGCCCGCATTATGCTGTGGATGAACGTTTCTAGGGAAGGGACCGACGACGTAGGTCCCTCTGGAGCTCTCGTCAGCTAAACCGCCTCACTGTGACTGTAACGCGGCCGCAAGCCCACCGCATCCATGAGGCGCCTACCCGCGCTGGAGCCCGAAAGCCTCGTGATCTGCGCCGCTTGTTGCGCCTCTATTAGTTCGAGGATGGTGTTATGAACGCCGAGCTGCATTAGCCTGTCCGTGCTCGCCGTGACCGGAATACCCAGTACCTTCTTGACGCTTTTCCGCATCAACGTATCAAGCTTGTCCCTTTCAGTCTTAGTCCACTGCAGGGCCGAAACCACATAGTTGATGTGGCTCATAAGAAAAGCGTGATGCGCCCTAAGTAGGTTGTCCTCACCTAGGCCCCCTTCTTATTGGAGACTCTCATGATTAATCTGAGGATATTCTCTGTTTTGGCGGTCAGATGCGCAATGGTTTTGGCGTTACAGCCCCTGGCATCGAGCAATAATCCTAGAATTCTGATCGAATTCACCCTGGGGATCTTCTGGCCGTCCCGCGTGTACACATCTATGGGGATCTGCTCGAGCGGCACGAGCCCCCGAACCCCCTGCCTTGCCGGTCTGTATAACATGAGCTCTGACTTGGTCGGGGAGAGTCGGAGACCCGTGCCCTCCAGAAAGGACTCGGTCACATCCAAGGCCTCCTGGAGCGCCTGTTCCAGAGCCGCCTCCGAGCCTCCCGGGCACCAGATCGTAATGTCATCGGCGTACAGCGCGTGTCCCACATTTGGCACGGCGGCCAGCCGCTTCGAGAGCCCGTGCATTGCAATGTTAAACAGGAGGGGCGAGATCACCGCCCCTTGTGGTGTGCCTCTGTTGCCTAGCGCGAATGGTTCTGATTTGGTCTGCCCCACTTAGACGACCGCCGTGCTGCCCCTCAGGAAGGACTCCACAAACGCGAAAAATCTACCGCCCAAGTTCAATGCCGAAATCTCATTTAAGATGAAGTCGTGCGACACGGTGTCGAAGGCTTTGGTCAAATCTAGTGCGAGAATTCCCCTGACGTCTCTAGTCCTGTTGTCAATAACCTGTCTTTTAAGCAGTAGCATGACGTCTTGGTAGAAAGTGATGGTCTAAACCCTACTATATTGTACGGGAACAAACCCTCGCGCTCTATGTGTTTTGAGGTCCTGTTGTGTATAACGTGCTCGGCAACTTTACCTAAACATGACGTGAGTGAAATGGGCCGGAGGTTGTCCAGGCTTGGGGGCTTTCCAGGCTGAGGAATCAGTACCACCGTCGCCTGCTTCCACGAGTCCGGAACACCTTCCTCCCATACCTTGTTGATTTCCTTCGTAATGGTGCTAATGGACCGGTCGTCTAGGTTCCTCAAGACCCGGTTGGTTATGCCATCCGGCCCAGGGGCCGACCTGCCATTGAGATTGTGGAGGACCTCCCTGATATTTGCCTCCGAAAACGGATCATCGAGCTTTGGTGCGTCCTTCCCCACGTATTGAGGGCATTCCTGTAATTCCTCCTTCCCTATCGGAAGATACTTCCGTGCCAGATCTCGGAGAAGGGACGCATCAGAATGACCCCTCTTTTGCTTATGCACTAGCCTATCTACGGCGAGCCTCTGGTTACCCTTGGTCTGTTTATCATCGAGCAGGTGCTTAAGTAGGTTCCATTTCCCCCGTGCGCATTCGCCCGTCTGCTGCGGAGCAGGCTTCGTTCCATTGTTGTCTGTTGAGCTCCAGACAGTGTGCCTCTATGCTGCGATTAAGCTCCGCGATCTTCTTTCTCAGCCTGCGGTTTAGCCTTTGCGTTTTCCACCTCACCAGCACAGACCTCTTGGCCTCCAGGAGATGCGCCAAGCGCGCATCCATCCTGGGGGTCTCGAGGTCCGTGGATATTTCTTTGGTGGCCCTTTCAACGTCTCTCTTGACCTGCGCGAGTAGATCTTCCAGTGCACTGTACTCCGACTCATCCTCGCCGTATCTTTCTGAAGAGATCCCAATCAACGTACTTTGATATCCTAAGTGGGGCCGCTCTGATCCTGATTGATAACGCTACAATGTGATGGTCGCTCCCTATATTTTCCTGCAAGTTAGTCCAGGCTGCGTCAATGTTTCTAACAAAGGCCAAATCTGGCATCGTGTCTCTCGAGACCGAGGTGCCTATCCTCGTCGGAAAGCGGGGGTCCGCCACTAGGGTCAACGCGCAGTCTTCTGCTGTGCTGACTAAGTTCATCCCTTCGCCGTTTGTCTATCATACCCCCAGGCCATGTGGGGGCATTGAAGTCTCCTGCCACTATCAGAGGGCTGTCACCCGCTATGGCGACTGCTCTGCCTAGGAGTCCGCGAAAACTTTGCCTCTGATCTGTCGGAGGGCTGTACACATTGAGGACGAATATGCTCTGTTTGATCCTGCCACTAGGGATTATCTCAACCAGCTGCGCTTCCAATCTAGTGCTGGCATCAGCTCTGCCTATTGTGATCTCGTGCGCCTGGAAGGAAATTGCCTTCTTAACCATCGTAATTACCCCTCTCCTATGGTCTCCTCTCGTCGAGACAACGCGGTAACCCGAGAAGGTCGCCTCCTCAAGAAGAGTCTCCTGTAGGAGCAGGACGTGCGGTTTGTGCGCTTGTGTTTCACAAACTGCTGTAGCGCGGCCTTTCGCCTCTGGAAGCTGGCGCAGTTCCATTGTCACACAAATAATCTGTCTGTGTTTCCGCCATTTTGACTTTATTAATTTAGAATCCCCTTGAGCGTGGTGCACTTGCCCAACGCTTCGGAATTCTGCTGTGTTTTCTTAACCTTACCGACCACCTTCACTCTGGTTACGTCAGCTACTTTAGCCTCCATTATCCCCATTCTGCGTTGAGGGTAGTAATGGCCTCAGACTGTTTCTTGATGGTCTCGGATTGTTGTTCGATAGCTCCGGACTGTGTCCTAATCGCCTCCGCTAATCGATCGAGGACTTCCGCAAGCGATTCTTTCGCGGTGGTCGCGGCGGGGTGGAAGCGGACGCGGGCGCTTCCTCCATCAGCTCCGCCGCAGCTTCAGTCGACACGGGAGGGGGCGCTTTACGCTTTGCCTGACCTAGCACTGGTTTTAGTGCGGGTGCGGCCGACGTGCTGCCATGACCGTTCTGTGCTCTCCGAATCAATTCGAGGTCTTCCCTCAACTTACGCATTTCCGCCTTGAGCTGCGCGTTTTCCTGCTTTAAAGCCTCAAGACGCGATCCTCCGTCTGCTCTGGCAGTGTACCATGCGTTCCTTCTTTCCAGTAGTCGTCGCCGTGACCTTGTCCACCCATAGGCCCCTTCTGGATGCGAACACTGGAGCGCGAGCGCCCCCTGGAACTGGAGCGCTCTCTGCTGACGGGGTGCCCCTGGATCGGGAGCGCACTCTGCTGCAGGAGCGCTCCCTGGAACGGGAGCGCCCTCTCGTTGCCGACGGCCCGGGAATGGGACCGCTTGCCACGCTGGCATCACGTGATGCTGCAGCTACTTGCGCTTCCCGGGCGCGACGCCGGCGCCGCCGCCTCCGACGCACGATGTACGGCACCTGGAAGCGCTGGCTGCATCTGCGGTCCGCCGTCGGGTGTGCGCCTCCGCAGATGGCGCACTTTGGGTCACACTGATGATCTTCTGGTGGGGAAACCATGTTGTCGCAACCGCGGCATTTCCTTTTGTCCTCGCCGTTAGGGCAGACGTCTGCTCTATGGCCGAGCTCTCCACACGTGCAGCAAACGTCTACTTGCCTGATACAGGGCGCAAGGCAACATGACTGTCCCGCAGACCACGTGATTCGGCACCCTTTGTCCTTCAAAGAGCACAACGATCGTGGGGGTCTTCTTGATTCTGCGTACTTCCAATGCCTCGGGGTTTCGGTGGTTGACGATGAGCGCCTTTAGATCGGCGTCGCTTATCCCGGGGTCCACCCCCCGCACCACTCCCTTGCAGGTGTCATCCGATGCCGCAATGTATGCTGCCACGTCGAAGGGGCCCTCCTTCGTGTGGATCCTCTGGATCTTGGCGTAGGCGCGCGCATTCGCCTCATGCGGCGTGGAAAGAACTAAAATGTTCTGGATGCCATTGGGGCACACCGTGTCATCCCGCACTTGTTCCGGCGCCAGGGCCGCCGCCATGGCCAGCGCCCGTGCGAGTTGTATCAAGTCCGACTTTTTCAAGTCCAGCCCCCCTCGAGGTCGGACCATGATTTGAATTGATCCCTCGGTAGTCTGGGGAGCCTCGAGGCGTCCACGATACGCTTCAACGCGCTCCGTGGTGCGGCCGTGCGGCGGCCGCGTTTCTCGCCTTTTTGCTTCGCTTCGGGCCCCGGCATCCTTGGCTCGGCCGGCCCGCTCTTCTTCTTCCTTTTGCCCAGCGCTGTTACCCAGCCTGAGCACTCCGCGTCCTCCGGGGTATATCCATGCCTTCAACAATCACCACGCTTGGATTGGAGGCCATAGCACCGCTTCTCGCCGCGACTCGCCGAGCGTCTCAAGCGAGCGTCTCGCCGAGCGGCCACCGCTCCGCCGTTAGGCTGAGCGCCTTAGGTTTAGCGGCGCGCCAGCGTGGTCCACCAGAAAACAGCTCGGAGAAAAGTCACAAAAGCACCCACCGGTGAAAGTTCGGTGTCCTCCGATTCCTTGCGACAAACCGGGTCGAATGATGGAAATGTCTAACGTGGCAGCCAAAAGAACCTGCCGAAAACATTTAACAAAGCGGGAGCCGATATTCAGCCGTCCGCACTGGTCGGCTTCTTCTTCCCCCCTACAGCAGTTATGATGTTTAAATATTAATTTGCTGTTCTGCAAATTTGTTCTGCAAGGGTGTTCCCTCTGAGCTAATATGTTGAGGGCATATGTAATTCCTAAATATGTTCTCTGATACTCCAAGGGCCATTGATACTCTGCATAAAGGCTTTGAATAGGGCTAGTCCGAAAAGCACCAGTAGCTAGCCGAATGACTAAATCGTATATGGGGTCAGCATCTTTAATGCGGTTTTAGATGCTGACTGAAATACTATGCTGCCATAGTCCATCTGGGACCACCAAGACTATTGAAGAGTGATAGCAGACATCGTGTGTCAGTTCCCCAGGAATAATGAGTAAGGATCTTTATGATGTTCAACGATTTTAGGCATTTTAGTTTTACATTCTTGATGTGGAACAAATCTAAGTTTGCTATCAAAAATGACGCCGGGAAATTTATGCTCAGTTTTGACCGTCACTTTGTGTCCATTTAATTCAATGGATGGATCAGGGTGCAGGCCTTTCTTTCTTGTAAATAGTACGCATGCTGTTTTTTCTGTATTAAAGCGGAAACCATTGTCATTTGCCCATTTAGATAGTCTATTTACACTGAGCTAAACTTGACGCTCGCATATGGATAAGTTGCAAGATTAAAGCTGATTTGCAAATCATCTACGCAGCCGAGTAGGCGATTTTCAGAATTCATTTTCACAGTAAACAGCGTACAACTAAGTACACCTCCCTGGGGAACACCGTTTTCCTGTACACACATTCGAGAAAGTCTGTTCCTATCCTCACTCGGAACTTTCGATCGGAGAGGTAGCTCTGTATGACCTGGAGCATGTTTCCGTTTATCCCATATGCGTTATTAAATTAAATTATGGAGTTTTACGTGGCAAAACCAGTTCTGATTATGAGGCACGTGGTAGTGGGGGACTCCGGAAATTTGGGCCACCTGAGGTTCTTTAACGTGCCCCTAAATTAAGTACACGGGGTTTTCGGATTTCGCCCCCATCGATATGCGGCCGCCGTGGCCGGGATTAGATCCCGCGACCTCGTGCTCAGCAGTCCAACACCATAGCCACTGAGCAACCACGGCGGGTCCCCTATGCGTTCAAATCTTGCACTATGCATACCACCATGCTGTCGCATGCCTTTTCGAGATGAAAGAATTCAGAAAGGCAGTACTGATTATGGACAAAGGCGTCTCGTATGTACGATTCGAGGAAGACCATGTTGTCGGTTGTTGATCTACCTGCAAAGAAGCTGGAGCGTATCTAGTATACCATTGTGTTCCAAAAAGTGTATAATGCGGCGATTGATGATTTTTTCAAACAGTTTGCATGAGCAACTTGTTAAAGCTTTGCAAGCGATAATTTGCAACCATGGAGGGGTCCTTGCCTTGTTTGAGGATCGCTATAACGATTGCCTCTTTCCAACTGTTGGGCAGCATCAAAATTTTTTTTAAAAGGCCCAGCACACCCTCAAGCGTCTGCTTCGGCAGTTTCCTTAGCCTGTCGTAACTGATCTGGTCCTTCCGGAGCTGAACTTCGGCAACTGTTTAGAGCGATGTTCAATTCGTGCATTGTTATAGTGCGGTTATAGCCCTGTCGACTTCGTTTATGGTAGAAGTGGTCTGCGTTCAGCCTGTTTTTTGTGCGCTAAAATCTCTTCCGTATAGTGAAGTGAACTAGAAATACTTTCAAAATGCTCACCTAGAGTGTCAACTTGTTGTTCTAGTGTGTCGCCTAGATTACCGATGGGAGTGGGCTAGGAGCTTGGCACTTAAGCCTTCGCACCCTCGCATAGACCTGCTTTTTATCTGCATATGAGGTTATGTGCGACAGATAGTTTTTTTCGGCTTTCTCTCTTGGCCTAACGCCGGATGTGCCTTCCACTAGCCTTTGCTCGCTTGAAAGCGATTAGATTTTCTGTATTAGGGTAACGCGAAAGCTTACGCCACGCTTATTTTGCCTCTTTTTAGCTTTTCACACTCGCGGTTTCACCATGGCTTGGTATGAACACGAGTGCGTCCTGTTTGCGGTATGGGCTCTTGGGCCGCGTTTAGTATGTGTTCTGTGAGAAATTAATTCATTTTCTCAATTTCCAAGTGGACGATTGAGTCATCTGAGAGAATGGACAGTTCTTTAAATTTCTCCCAATTTGCAGCACTAAATTTCCATTTTTTTCGGGTAGACAAGAGGATCGAGCGTATCTGCAGTGGTCAAAATTAGCGGAAAATGGTCACTTCCGTATGGATTTTTTAGGACTTGCTTGTAGAGTATGACATAGTGTGAGGAACCTGTAGCAAGTCACTGAAGAAAATGCACGGTGTGCCGAGCGATAAAATGTAGGTTCGTTCCCGTTAAAAAGACACGCACTAGTTGAAATAAGAAATTTTTCTATGAGACGTCATCTCGAGTCGCAACGTGGGTCGCCCCAAAGCGGATTTTGGGCGTTAAGGTCACCGAGAATTATGTAGGGTTCGTTAAGTTGGTCTATCAGGTTCTCAAACTCAACCATGGTTAGATGGTGACTAGAAGGGATGTATAAAGAGCAAACCGTTACCAACTTGTTAAAACGTATGGCACGGATTGCTACGGCTTCAAGATGTTTGAATATTTAGATGTTGACAAGTAACTAATTTGTCTGTAATTATAGCCACTCCACCTGAGGGGGCAAGACAGTTATTGCGGTCTTTTCGAAATACTGCGAACTGTTTTAGAAATTTGTGTGGCAGGGTCTTAATGTGTTTCCTGAACACAGAACCCTTTTGGTTGTAATTCAGATAAAAGTTCTTTTACATCATCAAAATTATGAATACGTCCCCTGACATTCCATTGCAACATTTGTACAGCCATTGGGGCTGGGATAAGTGGTTCTAGGCTCAAGATTGCACAGCTATGTTACTGGACCTTTCACAGGCTCAGTAGTTTTCCTGTCCTGGCGCGCTCAAACAAGGCACGCCGATCTTTCAGCGACGTTGACACCGAAGGGCCTGGGTTACCTCCATCGCCTCCTGTGAGGCGCTGGACGCCCGCGTGGGCGGCAGTGTGCCACGCGCCACGGGCCTCGACTCTCGTGGGGTTTTGGGAGTCACTGACTCACCGGTCAGCTTCCCTTTTCTCGGATCAGGTGAGGCAGCGCTAGCTGCTCCCACAAGGAGGTGGGTGGCGAGACTGCCAGCTCACAGCTCGTGATCTTAGCAGCCGCCTTACTCCGGGGTGGCGCAGCCCCCTGACGTGCCACATCGGCATACGTTGAGTGCTGAACAAAGGAAAGACGTTTACGCGCTTCTTTGAAACAAATGTTTTGTTTCACCTTGAGCGGAAGGATTCCTTTTTCTTGTTCCCACTTGGACATGACGGCGAGTAGGCGGCGTGTTTTCCATTACAGTTAGCACAGTGAAGTTCGCGTTGACAATCATCTGCAGGGTGCTCATTTGCTGCACATTTAGCACACGTCAACCAACCACGGCAGCTCTGTGAGCCGTGGCCAAACCTTTGACATTTAAAACATCGGCAGGGATTCGGTATATATGGTCCCACACGGATCTTCCTATACCCTGTCTCAATGGTCTCTGGTAGGTTGCTCGTGGCGAAGGTCAAAATTAGGTGCTTTGTCGGTATTTCGTTGTTTTCTCGTCTCAATTTGATTCTCTGCACATTTATTACATCTTGCTCCTTCCATCCTTCAGGAAGTTCTGTTTCAGATAGTTCCAAAAGGTCTTGATCAGATATTACTGCACGGACTGTGTTAAGTGAACGGTGAGGAGAAATGAGACAGAGTTATGCCCAATCGCCTTGAGTTAGACAGCTTGCTGTGCTGTGTTTTATCACTCAGTTCAAGCAGCAAGTCGCCACTAGCCATCTTCGTTACTTTGTAGCCTGGCCCTATTGCTTCAGTGAGAGACTTTGACACAAGAAATGGTGAGATTGTACGAACATTCTTGTCTGGAATTTCAGAATGCAGAACGTGGAATTTTGGGAACGTTGCCTTACGTTGAACGAAAAAGTTGAACGGTGCATCGGTGCGTCCCCTTTTGTGAGGGAGACGATCAGGTATGGAGGATAGCTTCATCCCATAATGTGGCATTATGTTCAGCAGTGATGCCTGCCACCCACCACCGAGCCCAACAAGGGGACGTGTCGACATAGCAAGGGCAAGTTGTGTACACGTCAGCAGTACATTATTGCTACAACCAAATATGTTGTAATCTAGGTAGATTACCCACACAAGGTTAACCCTTGCCGCCCAGAAATTCGGAAGTGAGAAGAAGTGAATAGAAGACAGGAAAGACGGAAAAGTGAGAGGGAAAGACAAAAGACTGAAGAGGGGGACAGGAAAAGGCGACTGCCGATTTCCTCCAGGTGGGTCAGTCTGGAGGTGCCGTCTATGTGAGTAGAGGCCGAAGAGGTGCGTTGCCTCCACCGGGGGGCCTTAAAGGTCCGAAAACGCGGCATCGGCTCAACCTCAAGGATCCCTCTTTCCTCAGACACGGCTAAGCCACGCACACATACACGCAGGAGGGTCCACCCCTCATGTGCGCGGGTCCGTGGTGTTGCAAACCACGAAACGCCTGCTAACGCAGACGCCACTGCGGGGCACAAAACTAAGACAGTCCGAACGAACTCGCCATTGACTATAGCCAAATGTCTCACGAAAGCAATCGGCAAAGCCTATAAAGTAACGAAGATTGGAAGCGGTGATCTTTTTCTCGAAGTTCACCACCAACTGTCGTTTGACCTACTCTCAAAACTTCTAGCTTTTGTGGACATTACCGTTTCAATGGCTACACTTTTGAGCAGCAGCTGCAACCAAAAGGGCGCATTCTAAGCATCCGCTATTTCTACTGTAGCTACCACTTCGTGATTCCTGCTGTCGTTGGCGGGGCAGACAATCGTATCTGCATATCTCCACACTGAGGCCTACATTGCTTCATTCTGCGTGCTGCCTAGCAGAGTGCTGCGCAGAGACTGCAAGCTGTCTCTGCGGATTTCCCGGAGACATACGGCGCCTGCGCTTCTTCATCTGGAAGCGCATATATAGAGGACCATCCCGGCAACGGCGTCACTTTTGAGCAGCAGCTTCAACTGAAAGGGTGCCTTCTAAGCATCCGCTATTTCTACTGCAGGTTAGCTTATATACTTTTCACTGCGCCGTATGGTACTGTTGTTGTGCTGCTGCTGCTCAAAAGTGTCTGTTGAGCCCTTCTGTCTTGTACGATGCCCACCAACACTGAACTCGCTAAAAAGATTGAGGAACTGGAATTACCTCTAAACAATAACCTTTGTTGCCTTGTTGACAATCTTGCTGCCAAATTGGGAAAGTTTGATGATCAAGGATTCGGCAACCTTGCTTCTCTAGCTGAAAGCGTGCGTTTCATGAGCGAACAGTATGACACCTTCAAAGCGACATTTAATGAACTGCTAGTCACTAAAAAAGCACTAGCTGCTCAGAATCACGCGTTAGCGAAAAGAATCGCCGACATGGAGCAGTACAGCAGGGATGAATAACATCGCAATAAAAGGCATTCCATCATCACAGGGGGAGACTGCTCTGCAATTTGGAAGAAGGTTGCCGGTGCAATTGAGTGCCCAATCTCTCTGGGCAAATTGACATAGTTCATCGTGTGGCCAGTAAGACGTACTGACAAGAACGTCATTGTTCGATTTTGTTCACGCGAGAAGAATCAATTTCTTCGCAAGGGTCGACAAAAGCTCGTCTGCGATGCTCCCAGATAGGCTTTTCTGGTAGTACTGATCATCCATTTACATCAATGAACACCTCACAGTCCGGTAACAAACGCCTATTCAGTGATGATGATGATGTGTGGTGTTTATGGCGCAAGGGCCAGCTATGGCCAAAGAGCGCCATGACATATGGTATAAAATGTTTATGTATTATGAATGAAGTGATTTAATTGATTTGCTAATGTACATGTTATGTGGCTGTAAAGAGGCCTAAGACGGGTCGCTGTAAACAGCGTAAAATAGAATGACAATGAGTCATGATAAAATAAAAATGAGCATAAAAGTTCACTATGAAAAGGTGATATAATAAATGACATACAAGGACTACTGCCTCCACAGGGCTCTTGAAGTAGAGAGCTGAGAGGCATGTGGTATAAGAACTTATTGTCACTGCGGCTACAGCCTCGAAGACGAGGCTGTGCTACGCATGACCTGGCCAAATTGATTTCTAAGACGTTAATTTCATCTAAAAAGCTAAAACTGTGTTTATGTTAAAAAGTGGTTCGTTGCTCAGAAAAAAATGCTGGGTGAATGGGATATGCTGGCGATATGGCAGAATAAAAAAGTACTTTTTACGCTCCCTTTCTATTTCCTTGCAACTGGATGAGGACATGGAGCCTGTAAGGGGTGTCGCCACACCTTCGACATGACGGATATCACTTCCTGTCAGTAGGTAAGAGTGGGTGCCGAAGGTATGGCCTATTCTTAATCGGCAGAGGAGCACTTCTTTGTATCGTGCTGTTTTCCTCTGATATCCATTGCCCTAATTTTGGTTTGATAAAATACAGTTTAATTGGATACCTTGGGTATCCCACTGTTTTCTGGCCAGTGCTTCTTCAGCTTATGACGTAATATGGTTTAAGGTCTGTGGCTGGAATTGGTATGTTTCTGTCGGCGTTGCTAAAAACTGCTGAGGTAGCTTTCTCGTCAGCATCTTCGTTGCCTTTTATGCCACTATGGCCAGGCACCCATCATAGGACGATGACTTGTTTAACCGTATAAGCTGAGCACAGCATGCATATAGTTCGTGTAAAAACAGTGCTCTTGTTTTTCGTACGCTCATTAGAGCTCGGACTACACTCATGAGTCCGTGAACACAATAGCTTTTGCGAGGTTCATTTGTTTTATGTGTTACTGCAGAGAGCATCGCGTACGCTTCTGCCGTAAAAATACTTGTATGTGGATTTAATGTAACCAGATATTAGCAAACGATGGTCCTAGAGCTGCATAGGCAACACCAGCAGGAGACTTCGAAGCGTCTGTATAGAATTCAGCACAAGAATACTTATTCTGAAGTTCACGAAAATGTGAATGTATACGTGTATCAGGTGCTCGTTTCGATATTCAGCAAAAGAAATGTCACACTGTATAGTCTGCCACTCCCAAGGTGGTGGCAGCCGAGTAGGAGCCATTAGAACATTCTCAGAAGAGGGGCGCCTATTCTTCTGACAGTGCTTCCAACCGAGTGACAGAGGAGGCCTAGTGGCCGGGCGGTTACGGAACAGCCTGGCCGCGGACATGTCGCGAATGGTAGAATGGCATGGATGCTGACTATCTGATTTAACCTTCAGAGGCGTAGGCAAAGCTTAAGTATGTCCTTTGGAGATGTAGTGACCACTCGTTTGATTCAACGTACAGACTTTCTACAGGACTAGTCCTGAAGGCAACCTGTAGCAACACGGATACCTAAGTGGTGAACGGAATCCAGCATCTTCAAGCACTAGTGCAGCGGAGTTGTATACTATAGCCCCATAGTCGAGGCGCGACCGAATGAGACTTTTGTAGAGGTTTAAAAGGCATCCCCTGTCACTTCCCCAAGATGTCCGGGACAATAGCTTCAGTAGATTCATTGTCTTCAGACACTTCGCTTTCAGATATTTTAAATGGGGGATAAATGTTAATTTAGTGTCTAAAATGAGGCCTAAAAATTTGTGTTCATGGCTCACAGATAGCCGGTGTCCATTAAGATGAATACAGGGGTCAGGTAGATACCTCTCTTGTTCGAGAAAGAACGCAAGTGCTTTTTTGAGGGTTCAGTTTAAATCCATTCTCGTCAGCCCATTTACTTACTTTGTTTAACCCAAGTTGTACATGTCGCTCACAGATAGAAATTGTACATGATCTAAAACCTATTTGTACATCATCCACATACACCGAATAAACATCGTACTAGGTAAGACAGTATTGAGCGAATTCATTTCACAACGAATAGAGTACGCTCAGTACACCACCTTGTGGTACGCCCGTTTCCTTGAGTAAATGGACGAGATAGGATATTACCAACCCCTAACACGAACGTGCGATTAGATAGATAGCTTTGAAGCACTCTCAAAAGGTTGCCTCGGACTCCCATTGCAGCCAGATCACGGAGAATTCCAAAGCGCCAAGTTGTATCGTATGCCTTCTCCATATCTAAAAATACCGATAATAAAAACTGTTTGTGCACGAAGCATCCCGTATATTCGCCTCGATGCGAACAAGGTGATCAGTTGTGGATCTACCCTCCCTAAAACCACACTGCAAGGGGTCTATTATTTTGTTGATTTCAAGATAATGGATCAGGCGTCGATTCACCATTTTCTCAAGAGTTTACATAAGCAGCTTGTCAGGGCTATAGGCCTATAGCTGCAGGCCGAACACGGGTCCTTGCCTTCTTTAAGAATAGGTATTAATGATTGCTTCCTTCCAGGCGGACGGAATATAGCGGCGAGAAAATGGCGTTGAAAAGCGATAGGAGTGTTTTGTGTGCTTCGGGGTGTAAGTGTTTTTAATCATCTCGTAAACTATTCGATCGTTTCCAGGGGCCGATTTATTACAACATTTAGTGCAGCCTGAAATTCTGCCATGTTAAATGGACGGTTGTAAGGTTCATTTCTGTCTCCTTTCCGAAGCCAGAGGCAGTTGCTCTGCCTTGTCGCTTGTGTCTCAGGAATGTGTCTGAATAATGGGATGAACTGGAAATGTACTCAAAATGTTCCCCTAGAGAATCAGCTTGGGCCTCAAGAGTTTCTCCTTGTGTATTCACCAATGGTAGAGGATGAGTTTCACGGCCTTTTATCTGTTTACCCTGTTCCAAGCTTTTCTTTCGTCTGTATAAGAATTTATGCTAGATATGTACCTTGCCAGCTTTCCGCTTTTGGCACGGCGGCGTGTTCTCTTCCTTCAGACTTTATTTTCTTGAAGCTGATAAGATCTCTGTAGTCGGAGAGTCGCGGAGGGTGATTCCAAGCCTTATGTTGTTTCTTTCGCGCTTCCCTACATTCATCGTTCCACCAGGGAACACGTCGTTTGGAAGGTGAACCATTTGTTTCGGGGGATACTATGACGCCGTATCAACAACAAATGCCGTCAGATATGCCACTGCATCATCTATAGTAAGCGTAAGATGTCTTCCCAGTTTATTATGCGCGTGAGTTCTTCATACCGCTTCCAGTCGGCTGACTCGACTTTCCAATGGGGACGCGTGGAGAGCACTCATCAGCTTTTGTTAATTTTAGGACGATAGGAAAATGGTCACTTCCATATGGAGTTTTTAATCACGTTCCACTCTAGGTATGGCACGAGTGTACTAGATGCGATGCTTAAATCGATAGATGAATATGTTTGTTTGCCACGCTGTAAAATGTAGGCTCTTTCCTTATTTAGTAGGCATGCATCTGTAGAGAGGAGGAGTTTTCTACTAAGCGCCCTCTAGCATCACAGCGACAATCTCCCCAAAGGGTGTTGTGTGCATTAAAATCTCCAACGACAACATAAGGTTCGGGCAGTTCATAGATGAAGCTGTGAAATTCTGCTTTTGATAGGTGGTAGTTCGGGGGGATGTATAGTGAAGCAATTGTTACCATCTTGTTAAAGAGTACTGCACGGACAGCAACTGCCTCCAGAGGGGTTTAAGCTGTATTTGCCGGCAAGCAACACCTTTATTTACTGCTATGGCCACACCGCCCGACGAGGCAAGGGCGTCGTTGCGGCATACTGCCGGAGAAAGTTCGCATGAGAAGAATTAAGATGGGTTTCTTGGACACACAGCACCCTTGGATTAAACTTGTGAAGGAGTTCCTGAATGTCATCAAGATTGTGGAGTAAACCTCTAACATTCCACTGCAGTATCTGTGTATCCATTTTATATGTGTTTTGTGCTGTGTGTCTGAGAGGTAAATTAAGCTAGCTCACGAGGCCTTTCCAGGCCCCGTGATGGGGGGTTTTCCCTTTCTTCCCGCGCGCTCGAGGGAGCTGCGCCGTTCTTTGGGCGTCCTGAGACGCCGGTGTTTTCTTGTATCCATCCCTCATCTGAGGCGGTGGATAGTGCCCGCTCAGCGGGCACGTTTGCGGGGGTTTCGGGCCTATCTGCACGGGCAGTGGCCCTGGGTCCGGCAGGCCCGCGGGTCTGCTGGCCCTCCTTAGCAGGGGGCGGAACGGCGCTGGCTGCTCCAGCCGGGGGGGGCTGATGGTGTGGCTGCCGTCAGACTCCGTGTGACTTGAGCGGCCGCCGAATGACGTGGCGCTGCCCCCCGGCGCGCCACATCGGTGTAGGACGGACTAGACTGGTTATGCATAGAGAAACGCTTGCGTGCTTCTTGGAACGACAGATTAAATTTGATTTTGAGTTCAATGATTTGCTTCTCTTTTTTCCAAGACGGACATGAACGGGAGTACGCGGGGTGATCTCCGTCACAGTTAGCACAGCGGGTGGTGAAAGTGCAGGAGTCAGATAGGTGCTCATTGGATGCACATTTGCACAGGTGGTGCGCCCTCGGCAGATTTGCGAACCATGCCCGAACCGCTGACACTTGAAGCATCGGCGCGGATTCGGGATGTATGGCCGTACACGGAGTTTGCAGTATCCAGTTTCTATTGAGTCTGGTAGGTTACTTGTTCCAAAGGTAATGATTATGTGTTTCGTCGGGATTTGCTTGTCATCGCGCCTGATGGTTATTCTTTGTACTTTTACTACATTCTGATCTTGCCACCCCTCGAGTAACTCGCTCTCACTAAGGTCAATTAGGTCATCTTCAGAGATGACACCGCGGACAGTGTTCAATGATCTGTGTGGGCCCACTGATACGGGAATGTCTCCAAAAGCAATGAGTTTTGTTAATTTGCTGTACTGGGTCTTGTCTCGAACTTCAAGAAGAAGGTCGCCGCTTCCCATCTTAGTTACTTTGTAACCTGGGCCGAGCGATTCTGTCAAAGATTTGACACAACAAAAGGAGATATTGTGCGGACTGTCTTGGTTTCATGCTGACTGTGGATTACGTGGTATTTGGGAATGTTTCTTTCGGCTGCATGAAAAAATTGAAGCTTTCATCGGTGCGCCCCCTCTTGAGGGAGCGATCAGGTAGTGGGGGGAAATTGGATTCCATTAAGAGATTCCTATATTCGGCAGGGATGGCCGCCACCCACCATGGAGCCCAACTAGGGGACGACACAGGACAGACTATTCAGTTCTGTGCACGCCAACGGTGCATCCCCACTATAACCAAATACCTATACCCAAGGCTGGATATAATGCACAAGGTTAACCCTTGCTGCCCATGAAATCGGAAGTAAAAGGAAAATAAAGAGAGGACAGGAAAGATTGAAAGTAAAAGAGAAAGACGAAGATTGGGAGAGAAGGACAGGAAAGGGCAACTACCGATTCCCCCCGGGTGGGTCAGTCCGGGGGTGCCGTCTACGTGAAGCAGAGGCCAAAGGGATGTGTTGCCTCCGCCGAGGGGCCTTAAAGGTCCAAACACCCGGCATCGGCTAACCCCCAGGATCCCCCTTTCCCCGGACACGGCTAAGCCACGCACGGCTACACGCGGGAGGTCCAACCCTCGTGTGCTCGGGTCCGTGGTGTCGCCACACACCAAACGCCTGCCAACGCAGACGCCCCTGCGGGGACGCCTATTCAGTAAAGCCGAATAATTTACAACATGTCCTTGCTATCACCCAGCGAAGTCAAGCCATTGCTTAAATCTTCGAAGAACTCTGTTCTTCATATCAATGCGCGAAGTTTGCGTAAGAAACACGATTCATATTGGCATTTACTGACTCACTTAGTCATTCGTTCTCATTTATTTTTGTTTCTGAAACATGGCTTGATAATACGGATGGTAATTTATACGGTTTTTGTACATACCAAGCAGAATACTGCCACCGTATTTCGGATCGCCATGGTGGTTCAGCTATATTTGTTTCAACCTCATATTAAGTATAAGCGTAGACTTGATCAATTTCTTAATCTAAATCACTGTGAATCGGCATGGATCGAAACTGACGTACAGCCGAATTCTCATAATCGTAACAGTTTATTCTTGGTTGCGTCTACCACTCTCCTTCTTCATCTATCCCTGATTTTCTGAGTGAACCCTTCGTAATTTTGCAAAAAAAATCTCTTGAGAATAAGCAAGTGCAAATTGTCGGTGATAATAACTATAATTTATAATTGACTTGATACCGACAACACAAGTGTAACAGCTTATACAGACTGTTTTGCTGGTTTCGCACTTGAATTAATAATCATCTCTCCCACTAGGTGTTCTACTCATAGTACCAACACGCTTCTTGACCGTGTTCTAACTAACATAGGACCAACTCCAAACTCTGGTGCCATAGATACTCAGATAACCGACCATTTTCCATCATTTGTCACCTTTCGGGCCGAAATATCGCAGCCCGAGCCTTGCTTTTTTTCCCTCCAATTTTGACCGGGATAACTTTGTTAACACTATAGCAGGTACTGATTGGTCTTTAATTAACTCTCTGCATCATCCCGATCAAGCCCTTGAAAATTTTTGTTCCATCTTTCAAAAAGCGTTCGCGCTAAGACAACTGCCGTCAGATGCAGGAAACATTTTAAGTTTCAGTGCAACTCTTGGGTAACGAAAGGGTTCCCTTACTAGTATGGGGAAAAAATAAAACTTATAAAAACAAGAAAAAAGAAACCTTTTATTTACGCTTAGCGGTACGTTATATAAATAATTGTAACATTCTGAATAATTTGCTGAAGAAGACTAAATGAGAGTATTACGAAAATGATTTTGCAAAACACAAGAACCCCAAAAAACAATGGCAACGTCTTAATGCGTTCATGAATTTACCATGAATTCATGAAGTCCGGTAATAGTGCTTATAAAATCAATTACAACAATAAAACCCTTACTTATTTTTCTAGCATTGCAAGTTGGTTCAATGACTACTTCTATAACATATGACCGCTTCTTATCCCATGTTTCGATGCAATCCATCCTTTTTTCTCTTCCCCGTAACTGCTGATGAGGTATGCTCCGTGGTATTAGCTCTGAAGAATACTAGCCCTGGCTGAGATAACATTTCTATTTTCATCTAAAACTTGTTGCACCACTTATTTCTCATGTACTTTGTATTATAATTAATAATATTTTTAAATGTGGTATTTTTCCAAGTACGCTTAAAAGGGCTAAGATTATTCCTGTACATAAAAGGTGATAAAATGGAGGTGTTTAACTATCGGCCTATTTCTATTCTCTCGTCGCTTTGTAAAGTTGTTGAGAAGTTATTTTGTAAGCGCCTAAATAGTTACCTGAAAAATTTTTATCTGCTGCAATTTTCGCAATTTGGTTTTCGCGTTGGCAGTTCAACTAAGCTTTAATATCTTTAACCGACTACATTCACAACTCGATAGATACTGTAACTTCGTTGATTCGCTATTTTTGGACTTCTCTAAAGCTTTTGATACGATTAATCATACCATATTTTTACAAAGCTAGAAGCCCTAGGAATTACCGGTCCAGTACTAAAACTTTTAAAAAGTTATTTGCATGATAGAGAACAAACAGTTCTTTCAGGAGGTGCTTACTCTGATACTAAAGTTATTAATCAAGGTGTACCACAGCGCTCCATACTAGGCCCCTTACTATTCTCCATTTATATGATTGATTTACCCATGTGTCTTAAATCTGCACATTCCGTACTCTATGCACACGATACTACCATCTCCTTGTGGGACAAATCTTTAGCAACCTTAATCTTGAAACTAAACAATGAGCTTGAACAGATCGTTGCATGCATGGTGTTATTCGAATCATTTAATTATTAATCGTACTGAAAACGCAATTCATGATCTTCAGATGAAGCCAAAAGAATACTACCTAGCATGCTTGAAATAATTCTAGATGGTCATCCCATTCCCGTCTCCGGCTGCGTATCATTTTTGGGCATCAAATTAGATCCTAAGATGAAGTTTTCTCAACACATTGCCTTCATTAAGCAAAAGTGTGCCTTCGGGATCAGAGCATTAATCAAATCAAGAGTGTATTTTTCCAAAGACGCGTTATTATAATTATACTTTTCCCTCGTTCACAGTCACATTAATTACGGCTTTGTTTCGTGGGGAAATAGATATTACTGTCATATCTCATCTATTCAGCACTTACAGAATCAAGCAATACGCATTATCACTAACATCGATTTTTTCGCGAGTGCTAATCTGTTACTTAGTGAAAATAACATCCTTCTTGTGTCGAGCTTGTTCAAATATAAGCTTACAAGTATGTTCTATAAATTACTCAATAAACAGCTTTCATACGAATGCATCTATTCCAGTTATCTCATTAATAATAACAATGCCAGGTTTGCACGTAAATGCAATTTTCTACTACCTCTGGTTCATTATAATTATGGAAAAATGACAACCTCACTCACGGCCATAAAACTATGGAATGCTTTGCCCAACACCATTAAAGCTTCATCCGTTCATGCATTCAATCATGCCCTCAAGCTTTTTTACTTGTACAATTAAGATTACATCAATAATCACACTACCTTTACCATTTTTATGTATTGACAGCATTTTTATGCACTATAGGATTGTGTACTTACAATTGTTTTCTTAATTTTTTATGTTGTATTTTAAGCGATTTTTTTTTGTTTGGTTTGCGTAATTTGCTTAACTTTCATACGTTTTTTCAATGTTATTATTAACCGAGGGTCCCGCTGCAGTCTTCGACTTTGGGACCCTCGTCTGTATAATATCTGTAACCCATTCACTGTATTTATAGAAAAATAAACTGAAACTGAAACAGGTCGATGAACACAGTGCGCGGTATGATCTCGGAAGTTGGCCTTCTCTATCTCAGTGAAAGTGAACTACTTGGGCGAGACCATAACGTAGTCAAGGTGCAAAGGATAGCAATAAGGCGAGATGACAAGGAAATACCTACGAAACATATAATTACTTTCGGAACTAGCAACCTCCCTGAATCTATCAAAACTGGTTACTGTAAGTTTCGTGTAAGACCAAAAATCCGAAATTCGCGTTGATGGGTTAAGTGTCAGCATTTTCGGCATGGGTCGCAAAGCTGCAGATGGCGTGCTACTTGTGCTAACTGTAGTTCAAGTGAACACTCTTCTGACATCTGCACTTCAGCAACTCGCTGTGCCATTTGTGAAGGGGACCACCCCGCTTACTCGCGATCGTACCCCTCGTGGAAAAAAGAGAAAGCAATCATAGAAGTGACCGTCAAACTAAACCTTCGACACAGATGTGACGCGCTGGGGGGCAGCACCACATTCTTCGGCGGCCGTCCGACTCACACGGACTGTGATGGCGGTCACGCCATCCGCCCCCCCCCCCCCCCACCTTCCGCCCCCAGCTCAGAAGGACCAGCAGACCTGCCGGTGCCAGAGCGACTGCCCGTGCAGAGAGGCCCGAAAACAGCCCCGAGTATGCCCGCCGAGCGGGCGTCATCCAGCGCCTCTGACGAGACGATTGATGCAACCATGTTCTAACTACGGCGTCGCAAACGTCGAAGCAGCGGCGTAGCTCCGTGAAGCACGCCGCGAAAAAAAATTATGTATCACTGGGCCTGGAAAGGTCCTGGGTCGTCCGCGAAAGCCAGTGTGGTGCGTTGCGGAAGGAAAATTTTCTCCGATTTAGTGTTCGTGGCGGTGACAAGCGCTGAGCTATTGTGAAATCGAACGACACCTGGTGCAAAAGCGATGCCTTTATGAAGGCAGCGGGAATAGGGCGAGACCAATATGTTACCATGGTCGGTATTGTTGGACATAATGGTAAAAATTCGCTGTTGGCCGGGAGGCAGTTCGGTATCTTCCACAGCGATCAGGTGCAACGGCGTGTAAGTGTCTTCCCCAAGTAAGTAGTCGGTGTCCGGAAGATGCACGCGCGTTGCCCACAACAAATAGCAGTGGAAGCAGACGAGAGAAAATCCCACCCTAAAATAAACTCATGAGCGCACGGGGACAGCGCAGCTAATTGTATATGGTGCAGAATATCATCGATCACGACACGGGCAGTACAGAGAGCGGAAGGACCAACAGTGTCCCCTTGGGCTGCAACAAGCGTTGGTCCATCGTATAGCGTCGTGACTTTCCTGAGGCGGGTACATAAATCAGCATGGATAACAGAAATTGTCGCACCTGTGTCCACCAAATCATCGACGGGCACCCCTTGGACAAACACCGAAAGCATAATGGACGGGGGCGCTGGAGGAATTTCAGTCCTGGTGTCGTATGCAGTTTGTCCTCCAAAAACTCCATCGGTTAGTTTTCCGGATGAACGTTAGAGTTCAGTCCGGAAAACCACAGGCCGTAGTGGTGACGTTGAGTGGCGGAACGGCGAAGGGGAGCGGCGTCTGGCTGAACAGTACGTGTTTCGGTCTTCAGTCGATGTGAGCGGAGATGCAGAGCAAAGTGGAGGTGAAGAAAAACGCCGACTTTAGGAAGAGGCTCCACTGGAAAAGTTGCGTTCCGACATGTCGTACCCCCGACGCTTGTCCTGCTGCCGCTTGCGGCCGAAACGTCAAATATGGCCGTGATAGCAGCAGTAATAGCACGTGGGACGTGACGGACGCCAAGGCGGGTATGATGATGATTTGTAGGGTTTATTGGCGCAAGGGCCAGATGTGGCCAAAGAGCGCCAAGTCGATGATCCGTGCTTCTCATGATATATGATGAGTTAAATGCGAGGAGTATATAAAAAACGGCTGTATAGGGGCCTAAAAACATTCGCTGAAAAGTGTAAAATATACATGTGGTGCAATGTGGCTGTAAAAGGGCCTCAAATTTATTCGCTATAAAGTGCGTAAAATACAAGTATATACATATTAAAAAAAATGAAAGTGACTGATCGTGCCTGCGATGACAATAGATGTTTCACGAGATAGCGATGACCAGTAAAATATGTAGTGGCTTTAGCACTAGTGCCTCATCAAATGCCTTGAAGGCAAGGGCTGGGAGGCACGTGCTCTAGAAAATGGTTTCATTGCAGCTACGACCTCCATGTGGAGGCCGTGCTACAAGTAGCCTGGCCAAATTACATGTAAGGTGTCAGTTTCTGTTAAAAAGTTTAATACTGTTTGAAAAGTGAAAAGAGGTTCATTGCTCAGAACGAATGCTGGGTGTAACGGTATGTGTTGGAGATAAGCGGAGGGGAAGTACTTTTTCCTTTCTGCCTCTATTTCAGTGCATTGGATAAGAACATGAATAACTGTAAGCCTGTTGCCGTATTTGGTACATGTCGGAGGTTCGCTTCCCGTCAAAAGGTAGGAGTGAGTGGCGTAAGTATGTCCTATTCTTAATCTACAAAGAAGCACTTCCTTATATCTTGCTGTTCTTTCAGATATCCAGTTCCCTAATTTTGGTTTGATAATGTGTAGCTTATTCACTACTGCATTATCCCATTGGTCCTGCCAGTACTTCCTCAGTTTATGGCGTAACAAAGGCTTAAGTTCTGTTGCTGGTATTGGTTTATTCATATCCGTTTCATTAAAAGCGACTGACGTTGCATTTTCGTCAGCTGCTACATTACCTTTTATGCCCCTATGGCCAGGTACCCAGCATAGCACGATGTTTTGGTTGTACTTTAAGGCTAAGCATAGTTGTGTGTATAGATCATTAAAAACAGGGTTCTTATGTTTTCGAAAACTCATTAAGGCTCTTACTACACTTAATGAATCCGTGAAAATGATGGCTTTATTGAAATTTATTTGCATGATGTGCTTTACAGCTGAGAGTATCGCGTAAGCTTCAGCCGTGAAAATACTTGTGTTGCGATTTAGAGAACCGGATATGAAAAAAGAAGGCCCAAGAGCTGCATACGCGACACCAGCAGATGATTTGGAAGCATCTGTATAAAATTCTCAGCACAGCAGTACTTCGCTTGGAGTTCGAGGAAATGTGATCGTATGTGTGCCTCAGGTGCATCTTTCATTATTTCGACAAAAGAGATATCGCACTCCATGGTCTGCCATTCCCAAGGCGGTGGTAGGCGAGTGGGAGGCATTAGAATATTTTCTGGGAGATGGATGTCTGTTTCTTCTGCCATTGCTTCCAAGCGCAGGCTCAAAGGAGTTCTAATAAGTGAACGGTTATGATACAGTCTGGCAGCAGACACGTCGCTAACGATGGAATGACATGGATGCTCGGTGTCTGATTTTACTTTAGTGTAGTATGAAAAACTTAAGAATGTTCTGCGTAGATGTAAGGACCATTCGTTGGACTCGACGTACAGACTTTCAACTGGGCTCGTTCTAAAGGCGCCTGTTGCCAGTCGTATACCGAGGTTGTGGACTGGGTCGAGAATCTTTAGCGCACTCCGAGTTGCGGAATGGTACACCACGGCTCCGTAGTCGAGACGCGATTGTACAAGACTATTATGCAGGCCAAGCAGACACTTCCTGTCACTGCCCCAGGTTGTCCGAGAGAGCAGCTTAAGGAGGTTCATGGTCTTCAGGCACTTTTCTTTAAGATATTTTAAGTGGGGAATGAAGTTAAGTTTTGTGTCCACGATAACACCTAAGAATTTGTGTTCAAGGCTGACAGTTAGTCTTTGTCCATTAAGGTTAATATCTGGTTCTGGTAGTACACCTCTCTTGTTTGAGAACAGGACACATGTGCTTTTTTGAGGGTTCAATCTAAAACCATTCTCGTCCGCCCACTTTGAGAATCTATTCAAGCCAAGCTGTAGCTGCCTCTCGCAAATGCTAATATTGCACGACCTGAACCCTATCTGTACATCGTCCACATAGACGGAGTAAAAGAGTGTGCGAGGTAATACGGTGTGTAGGGAGCTCATTTTAACAACAAATAGCGTGCAGCTCAGTACTCCACCCTGCGGTACGCCTGTCTCCTGTATGAATGGTCGAGAGTGCACGTTGCCAACTCTAACACGAAATGTCCTGTCAGAGAGATAACTTTCAATTGTTCTCAGCAAGTTGCCGCGAATTCCCATTGCAGAAAGATCTCGAAGGATCCCGAAGCGCCACGTAGTATCGTACGCCTTTTCCATGTCAAGAAACACAGATAATACAAGCTGTTTGTGGACAAAGGCATCCCTGATGTACGTTTCCATGCGCACAAGCTGATCTGTCGTCGATCTGCCTTCTCTGAAACCACACTGATATGGGTCTAGTTTTTTGTTTATTTCTAGATAGTGGACCAGGCGCCTGTTCACCATCTTCTCAAAAACTTTGCATAGGCAGCTCGTCAATGCTATAGGCCGATAACTATTTGCCAAAGAAGGGCATAGGCAGCTCGTCAATGCTATAGGCCGATAACTATTTGCCAAAGAAGGGTCCTTACCCTGTTTCAAAATGGGAATTATGATGGCCTCTTTCCAAGCAGAGGGAATGTCGCCGGAAGACCATACAGAATTGTAGAGACAAAGAAGAGTTTTTTGTGTTTCACACGGCAAGTGTTTTAGCATTTCATATAGAATGCGGTCAGAACCTGGGGCAGATTTGTTGCAGCTGTTTAGTGCTGCCTGAAGCTCTGCCATGCAAAAGGGTTTATTGTACGCCTCGCATTTTGTGCCTTTCCTTTCTAATGGTTGTCCTTCTATTTGCCTTTTGTACCCTTGGAATGTTTCAGAGTAGTGCGACGAGCTGGATATCTGTTCGAAATGTGCGCCAAGAAAGTTCGCCTGATCTTCCATGCTGTAGCCCTGAGGATTCACCAAAGGCAGCGAGTAAGGCTGTCGACCCTTTATTCTTTTCACTCTGTTCCAAACCTTTGTTTCATCAGTGTAAGAGTTAATGCCCGATATATACTCTCTCCAACTCTCTCTTCTAGCTTGTCGCCGCGTTCTCCGACCCTGGGATTTGACCTGCTTGAAGTTAACTAGATTTTCTGCCGTCGGAGAGTCCCGAAGTAAACCCCATGCCTTGTTCTGCTTCTTACGCGCTATTCGACACTCATCGTTCCACCACGGAACACGGCGTTTTGTGGACAATCCACTTGTTACAGGGATACATTTGGAGGAGGTGTCAAGGAGAAAAACCGTAAAATATTTAACCGCAGCGTCTATGTTTAAAGCACACATGTCGTCCCATGATAAAGAAGCAAGGCTTTTGAACTTTTCCCAGCCAGCTGAGTCAGTTTTCCAGCGAGGAAATTCTGGAGGACATTCATTAGACATTGGTGTGCATAGAACTACCGGGAAATGGTCACTCCCGTAAGGGTTTTTAATAACTTTCCATTTAAAGTAAGGTACAAGAGTAGGAGATGCTATACTAAGGTCTATTGAGGAGTATGTTTTGTTTGCCAGATTATAATACGTGGGCTCTTTCCCATTCAGAAGACATGCACCTGAAGAAAAAAAGAACTGTTCAATCAAGCGACCTCTCGCATCGCAGCGCGAGTCGCCCCATAGGTTGCTGTGTGCATTTAAATCTCCAAGCACAAGATACGGTTCAGGTAGCTGATCTATGAATGTTTGGAATTCTTGTTTGTGAAGCTGAAAATGCGGCGGTATATATAGGGAGCAGATGGTTATCAGTTTATTTAGAAGTACAGCTCGAACAGCCACTGCCTCAAGTGGTGTTTGTAGCTGTAAGTGTTGACAAGCTATAGATTTGTCAGCTATGATGGCTACGCCTCCGGATGATGCGAAGGCATCATCGCGATCCTTCCGAAAAATGACATAGTGACGAAGGACGTGTTTGTGTTTAGATTTCAAATGGGTCTCTTGGACACACAGCACTTTTGGAGTTAGTTCATGGAGGATAAATTGGACATCATCGAGGTTGCGGAGCAGACCTCTGACATTCCACTGAATAATCAGTGTATCCATATTAAATAAATGTTGTGCTATGTGTCAAAGAGAACAAATTTGGTTTAGCTTACTGGGCCCTTTTGGGGTCCTGTAATTGGAGTTCTGTCTTTTCTAGAGCGGTCGACAGAATCGCGCCGCTCTTTAGGCGCCAACTGCGCCATCTGACTGGGTGTTGTGTCCATAGCCTCTTGCGAGGCACTGGACACGCGCTCTTGCGAGCGGTGTGTTTTCCGTGAAGGCCTTGCCTCGGAAGACGAGGCCTTGGAGCCCACCGTCCTGGTAGTTGATGGGCTTGTCTTGACCTCTGAGCTGCGCTGACTGGTGCCAGCACTAGCAGAGGCCTCCGCTGTGGTCGAGTTCGGGGGAGGTAGGGCAGCCTTCGCTGCTCCCACCGTGGGGGCGAGTGGCGGTGCCGCGCGCTCGCTATGCGTGGCGCTGGCGGCCGCCAGGTGCCGTTGTGGTACTGCCCCCCGACGTACCACTTCGGCGAAAGGTGCGCTCTGTGCAAATGTTGGTGAGACCCGTTGCCTTGCTTCTCTGAAAGTTATGTTTTCCTTTACCTTTATTGCAATTATTTCTTTTTCTTTTTTCCAAACTGCGCATGATCGAGAGTATGCAGGGTGGCCACCATTACAATTGCTGCAACGGGGCTCAGCCTCACAGTCATCTGCAGCGTGATCATTTATGCCACATTTCGCACAGGTTAGCCGCCCTCGGCAGCTCTGGGAAGCATGAACAAACCTCTGGCACTTAAAACAACGTCGCGGGTTTGGGATGCATGGTCGTACTCTGATTTTGATATATCCAGTTTCTAATGTTTCTGGCAGCATGCTAGAGCCAAAGGTAACTATCAGGTGCTTAGTTGGCAGTTCCTTGTTGTCACGTCTGATCTTTATTCTTTGTACACTTATTACGTTTTCATCTTTCCATCCTTCCAGCAGTTCTTCTTCGGTCAAGTCCATCAAGTCAATGTCAGAGATTACGCCTTTAGTCGTATTCATGGTTCGGTGTGCTGTTACGCTGACAGGGATGTCGCCAAGTTGTACAAGGCTCGTTAGTTTCTCATGTTGTGCTTTGTCTTTCAGTTCGAGTAATAAGTCGCCACTTCCTAGCTTGGTGATTTTATAGCCGCTTCCAATGGTCTCTGTGAGATACTTTGCTACAATGAATGGTGAAATCGTTCTTGCCTTCTTGTCAGGTTTATCACTGTGAACAACGTGAAACTTCGGGAAAGTCTGAGTGCCTTTGAGGAAAAACTGGAATGTTGCATCGGTGCGCCCCCTTTTAGAGGGACGATCGGTTGAGAAGGGGTTGGAAGTTCCCATGAAATGTGTTATGTATTCGGCGACGATGCCAGTCACCCACCACCGAGCCCAACAAGGGGACAAGGCAGGGATGTGGTGAAGCAAGCCCTACCGTGCCAACTGTACGTCGTCGCTATAACCACATATGTTATAACCAAGGTAGGTCATAGCACACCAGGTTAACCCTCGCCGCCAGGAATGTTGGAAGTTATCAGAAGAGAAAAGAACACAGGAAAGACTACATGTGAGAGGGAAAGACGAATGTGTGTGGAGGGAGAGACAGGAAAAGGCGACTGCCGATTTCCCCGGGGTGGGTCAGCCCAGGGGTGCCGTCTATGTGAAGCAGAGGCCGAAGAGGTGTGTTGCCTCCGCTGGGGGGCCTTAAAGGTCCGAACACCCGGCATCGGCTCAACCCCCAGGATCCCCCTTTCCCCAGACACGGCTAAGCCGCGCACGGCTACACGCGGGAGGGTCCAACCCCCATGTGCTCGGGTACGTGGTGGCCAAGGCGGGTAGTACAGGGCGTCAGGTTCTCCGGCAGTCAGTGCAGTCAGATGGGCCGATGAAAGCTCGGACGGCTTTGACGGCACTGGAGGCGCGACAGCAGCCGACACGTACGTTGTTGGCGGCACCGTTGAGTTCCCGTTGCCTGGAGGCGTAGCAGCAACTTCCGCGTACGTTGGCAGGGGACGAGAGACGGAGGGTTGCACGCGTGCAGATCAGGTCAAGGACGCCAGGTCATCCCTGATGACGTCACGCAAGGTCGCGCCAGTAGGCGGACTGGTACACACCGATGGTGATGACAAGCCCAGTGATTGTAATTCTCCACGTATCATAGCTCTTATCATGATACGCAGAAGTGGGTCCGCCATAGAAGAATATTCGCCAACGTCCGGCTGAAAGCAAACAGACTCAAGTTAGTCCAGGCGCTGACACGTGGTGACGATGTCAGCGATTGTAGCCGGGTTCTTGATAGCAAGTACATTAAAGGCAACTGATCTAATGCCTTTCAGAATGTGGCGTACTTTGTCTGACTCTGACATACGAGGGTGGTCTGGAAAGTTCTCGGCCTCAATAAGAATCACGCGAGCTAGAACTTGCGGCACTCATGTGCACGTTCATACAAGTCTCTGCAAGTCTCAGATGAAATGCCATCTAGTGCCGATTATCAGTTTGGCTTTGACAGTCGATCACAGTGGGTGTGGTGGTGGTGGTGGTGGTGAAAAACATTTATTTGCTGTATTTACAAGTGAGAGATAGGGACGGCCTTAAGGGCCGACCCTTTACAAACTCCAGGAGGAGTCCCTAGACCGGGACCCCTGTGGCTTCTGCAGCGGCGCGTGCCCTGGCCACGAGGGCTCTCTGGCCCTCCAAGGTCGAGCAGCCGAGCAGCGCAGCCTCCCAGCTTTCTCGGGTAGGGGCGGAAGGGGAGGGTATTGGCGAAACCGCCGGGTTTGAGGTACATGCCCACACCATGTGGAAAGGATCTGCGAGGTGTAGTGTGAAGCACCGTAAGGCATTGAGAAGCTTGAGTACAGTGCGGTGATAAAGTTCTTTGTAAAAGAAGGTTTATCTCCGAATGAAATTCACCAAATGTTTGTTAAAGTTTACAAGCAAGGTTCACCTTCATACTCCACGGTCAAGAAATGGGCTGCTGAGTTTAAGCGGGGGAGAGAGAGGATTGAAGATGACCCGCGCGAAGGGCGCCCAGAAAGTGCAACAACTCCTGAATTGATTGACCGTGTGCATGATATGGATTTGGAAGACAGGAGAGTGAAGTTGCGCGAAATTGCCGAGGCTGTTGGCATCTCAGTGGAACGTGCAGGTCACATTTTGCATAACGAACTACACATGAACAAGCTGTGTGCAAAATGGGTGCCGCGCATCCTTACTCCTGAGCAAAAATGCAACTCCATGACGATATCACAGCATGCTTTGGAGCTGTATAACAAAAATCCAGCAAACTTTTTGCGCAGATTTATAACAATGGATGAAACTTGGATTCACCATTACACACCGGAATCGAAACAACAATCAAAGCAGTGGACTGAAGCCGGGTCGTCTGCACCAAAGAAAGCCAAGTCAGTTCCCTCCGCAGGAAAGGTGATGGCCTCTGTTTTTTTGGGACGCTGAAGGCATTCTGCTTGTCGATTATCTTGAAAAGGGTAAAACCATAACTGGGGAGTATTATTGTGACCTTTTAACTCAATTGGATCAGAAAATTCGTGAGAAAAGACCAGGTTTGCAGAAGAAGAAAATCATTTTTCATCAAGACAATGCACCGGTGCACAAAGGGCATCTTGCGATGGCTAAATTGCACGATTTGAAGTACGAATTGTAATAAAACTGCACTTAGAAACTGCGCAACACAGACTCCATTTTGTTCTATATCACACTTCTTTATTCTCTTCCCCTCCCCTGCCCCTTGTCTTGTTTCAATCTTCTAGTTGCAGTCCGCCATAGGACTGCTTCACTCCCTCCAGCATTGTTTGCATCCCTCCTGGGATGATACTTGAATATATTTCCAATAGCAGCGGATTCCATGGTGACATTGGGGCCAATGTACCATATGGTCTTTAAGTGTCCTTGTTGACTTGCCGTCTTCATCACACGAATTGGCCCGTTATAGGACTCGTTCAGGCTTGCCCTCTTTTTACCAGCACGAAGTCACCGTCGTCGAGTGTTGGCAACGTTGTATTTTGCCTCTTGTCAAAGTTTCATTTTATTGCGATAGCAATTATATGGACACTTCAACCGGATTTCTGCCGTCGGCGTCGCCGTCGCCGTCGCCGTCGCCGTGAGGTTCCGTATAGATAAAATCTTCACCGCGCGCCGTATGCCCGAGCGCAAGCGTGCTGGGACGCACGCTATCACGGAGAGCGAACGCACTCAATCCCCCACGCGCAAGCAACGAAGCGGGACGCCAGCGCCGGAGGGAGCGGGGGGGGGGGGGGGGGCGCTTCTACTGTGCCAACAACCGCGCTCGTCGCTCGGCCGCACGGTCTCTTATCTCTCCCGCGCGCAAGCAAGGAAGCGGGAAGCCAGCGCCGGAGGAAGGGGGGGGGGGGGGCGCACTTTTCTTCTGCCAACAACCGCGCTCGTCGCTCGCCGCACCGTCTCTTATCTCCACACGGCTCTGACCTTTATGAGCCGTGCATTCGCGGCTCAGTTCCTGTTGAAGCGATAGACCGCACGTACCTTCGCCCGCAGCGGCGTATGCTTGCTGCCAGCGTTTTGACAGTCATTGTCTGCAGTCATTCAGTGTGATCTCTTCATGTTTGTTTGTGCGCGCTCACACCACGCTTGTTCATTCAGTTAGTAATAGTCGGGTCACATTTTCCAACGCACGCTACACATGTAATGCTGCCCGGATCGGCAGTGCAGCGCTACAGGTGTGTCCCTTCGCACGCGCGCTGCCCACGGGAAGCGCTTCTCATCAACACCATCGTTTCACACGCGCCTTCTCGTGGTCATCGAGTCTCTCTTCATGTCGGTCTACTTACGCCGCAGCACACCTGCTTACTTAATCAGCTCATGTTTACTACAATTCATACTGTTACCAAAGCCGCTCACCTTACTTCGTATGACATTGCTGTGTTGCTATCGCATTCATTGCTTCGCCCTTAGGGCGAAACTGTGACATTTTTTATTCTTTCATGATACCTTGATGTACTATCTTCAGTTCTGGCTGCCTCTGTGAGCTTTATGTACTTGTCAATGCCAAGGCTGAAATCCGCAGGCAGATAAGGTGGTTTCCCAGTTGGAGCGAATAGAGGAGTGCATCCCAGGCCGGTTGTATACGAGCGGTTATGGTGAGCTTGTGCCGCTTCCAGAGAGCATTTCCAACCACCAGGGAATGAAGAATGCATGCTAATGTATTGTTTAATGTCTCTGATAGCCCTTTCAGCTAGCCCATTTGCTGCGGGATGATAGGGTGCAGTGAAGCGTAACTTAATGTTACGTTTTTCAGCTCATTCCTGTAGCCGACGGCTTCGGAAGGCAGGTCCATTGTCGGAGAAAATTACTTTTGTGTTGCCAAAAATTTTCCGGTTCAAAAAAGAAAGTACGCTGTTGGCATCTTTTTTACCAGGTCTTGCGGCAATCATCCTGGTGCACTCATCAATACACAACAGGAAGGCTTGTGTCTTCTTAACTCCTTCAGACTTTTTTCGTAGTTCTGCGAAGTCTAGATGAATAACCTCAAATGGTATAACCACTTTTTGCGTTGGTTGCTTAAATTTTACTTTGTTAATCTGGCATTTGGGACATGATAGTATATATTCTTTTGTTTCTTGCTTCATACGAGGCCATGAGAACCTTTTTGTTAATTTCATGTAGGTTCTCCAAAAGCCATCATGGCCTCCTGATTCGGGGCTATCATGATACAGTTCCAATATTTTTGGAACCAATGATGTAAGGACTGCAACTCGTTCATTTTTAGTGCGGTGCAAAACCTCGGTTCCTTCCCATATCTTTGCAACATTTGCCTCTTCATGACTGTCGGGAAGCATAATGGCTAATCGCAACATTGCATCTGCATCCTTCATAGAAGCTCCCGGGCGATGAGCTACTTCAAAATCAAACTGCTGAAGTTCACCCACCCAACGGGCTATCTTTCCCTTCAGTTCGGCCATCTTCAATATGTACGTTAGTGCTTCGTGATCTGTGTATAGCTTGAACTTTGCGCCTTCCAAATGTGAACGGAAGTAGCGGACGGCTTTTAAAACGGCGAGAGCTTCTTTTTCTGTTGTGATAGTTCAATTGAGTTTTGTGGAATGTGTAGCTGTAGTACCCAACTACACGGCCATCTTCAATATTGTCACGGGTCAACGCGAACAAGAGACCACACGTTGAAGAAGACGGCGGAGCAGCTTCAGAATCACCAGCACAAAGACATCTTCTTCGTCTTCGAACCCCCTGTCCTACTACTCAGAGTCAGTTAATGCATATACTGTCATCGTCGTGTAAACGTCTATAGATAGAGTACGCGTCATTTGCTCTCTCTCCAAAAGAGCATCGCCTCGATGCTAGACAATAAAGTTCGCTTGGTGAAAACGAAAGTCCCTCGTACAGTCACTCGCTGACGTAGGGCTTCATGCGCACTACGTGCACAAGTTCAGAACGGTGTTGGCGGCGCCTTGTGCAGTGAGGGCTATCTGGAACGACCTCGTATGTGACGTCACTTAGCCGACGCAGCACTTTATAGGGTCCGAAATATCGCCTCAGAAGCTTCTCGGATAGTCCCCGTTTTCGTATAGGCGTCCAGACCCACACTCTTTCATCGGTTTCATAAGTTACAGGCCTATGATGGGCATTATAGCGACCTGCATCGTATGCTTGCTGCTGGTGTATTCGCACGCGTGCGAGCTGCCTGGCTTCTTCTGCACGTTGCGTAAACGCATCGGCATCCGTGTCAATGTCGTCAGGTTCGTGTGGTAGCATGGCGTCGAGCATCGTCCTTACTTCACGTCCGTGTACAAGGCTGAATGGAGTCATCCGTGTAGTTTCTTGTTTAGCCGTGTTATAAGCAAGCGTGATATAAGGCAGAATCTCGTCCCAATCGTTGTGCTCTATATTCACGTACATGGAAAGCATATCTTCGAGTGTTTTGTTCAGGCGCTCTGTTAGTCCGTTTGTTTGTGGATGGTAGGCTGTTGTCTTTCGGTGATTTGTGCCACTGAGCATCAGGACGTTATCTAAAAGCGCGGCTGTGAATGCGGTGCCTCGGTCTGTTATGACGATGGTTGGTGCGCCATGTCTCAGCACAACATTCTCTATGAAAAATCGGGCTACCTCTGCTGCTGTGCCTCTCTGGATAGCTTTTGTTTCGGCGTAGCGAGTGAGATAGTCAGTTGCTACAATAACCCAGCGCTTACCACTAGTAGAGGTAGGAAGCGGACCCAAGAGGTCCATTCCGATCTGGTCAAATGGTGTTTGCGGTACCTGAACGGGTTGTAGCAAACCGGCTGGTTTCGTTGGAGGTGACTTGCGCCGCTGGCACTCTAGGCAGGTCCGAACGTGATGTTTCACGGCAACGGGCAGTCCTGGCCAATAATATCTTTGTCGCACTCTGTTCAGTGTCCGCGTATATCCTAGATGCCCAGAAGTGACCTCGTTGTGGCATGCTTTCAGTACTTCACTACGAAGAGCAGTAGGAACGACGAGCAAATAGCTTGATCCGCTCGATGAGAAGTTCATTTTGTATAGGACTTTGTTCCTTAAGCAAAATGATGACAATCCTCTTGCGAAAGCTTTAGGTGCTGTCCTAGTTCGTCCGTCCAAGAAATTAATCAGGTCAAGCAACTCAGGGTCGTCACGTTGTTGTTGTGCGATGGTAGACGTGTCGAGAAGACCAAGGAATGCTGTTTCCTCTTCATCGGTCGAAGGAGCTGACTCAATGGGTGACCGAGACAGGCAGTCAGCGTCGGTATGCCGTTTCCCTGACTTGTGCAGGACCGTCATATCAAACTCTTGCAGTCTCAGGCTCCAACGTGCTAATCGCCCGGAAGGATCTTTCAGATTTGTGAGCCAGCAAAGCGAATGATGGTCGCTGATAACGTCGAAGTGGCGACCGTACAAATAAGGGCGAAATTTTGTAACCGCCCATACCACGGCGAGGCACTCTTTCTCAGTTGTAGAGTAATTTACTTCTGCGCGTGACAGCGTTCTGCTTCCATAAGCGATCACTCTTTCTGTGTCCTCCTGGCACTGCACAAGCACAGCTCCGAGACCAACATTGCTGGCATCAGTGTGAAGCATTGTCGGAGCTGTCTCGTCAAAGTGGGCAAGCACAGGGGGCGTTTGTAACCGGTTCCGCAAATCATGAAATGCAGCTTGCTGTTCGTCACCCCATACAAACGCAACGTCATCTCTCGTGAGGCGAGTTAACGGCGACGCAATGCGAGCAAAGTCTGCAATAAACCGCCGATAATATGCGCAGAGGCCGAGAAAGCGCCTGACAGCCTTTTTATCTGAAGGAACAGGGAACTGTGCGACAGCGGCAATTTTTTTAGGATCCGGGCGGACTCCCGCGTGGCTGACGACATGGCCAAGGAACTCTAGCTCCTCAAAGCAAAAGTGGCATTTCTCAGGCTTTAGGGTGAGGCCGGCGGACCGTATAGACTGCAGAACGGCTTCGAGCCGTTCAAGGTGCTCTTTAAACGTTGCGGAAAACACTATGACGTCGTCAAGATAGACTAAGCAGGTTTTCCACTTCATCCCCGAAAGCACGGTATCCATAAGCCGTTGAAAAGTAGCAGGTGCAGAGCACAAGCCGAAAGGCAAGACCTTAAATTCGTATAGTCCATCTGGCGTGACAAAAGCGGTTTTCTCACGGTCTCTCGGGTCTACTTCAATTTGCCAATACCCGCTTTTTAAGTCCATGGAAGAGAAATAACGAGCGTTTCGAAGCCTATCAAGTGAATCGTCTATGCGGGGAAGCGGATACACGTCTTTTTTTGTCACCTGATTTAGCTTTCGATAATCCACACAAAAACGTAGGCTGCCGTCCTTCTTCTTTACCAAAACTACAGGTGACGCCCAGGGGCTCTTGGAAGGCTGAATCACATCGTCTTCAAGCATTTGGTTTACCTGCTGCTGTATCGCTTCACGTTCTTTTGGGGCCACACGATAAGGGTTTTGGTGAATCGGTCTCGCTTCGTCCTCTGTGATTATGCGGTGCTTGGTTAGGGGCGTTCGACCGACTCTTGACGTCGTCGCAAAGCAGTCGTGGAACTCGGCCAGTAGCGCAAGAAGTCGTTCTCGCTCACGTTGCGGTAAAGTAGTGTTAACGTCAAGCACAGGTGCTGGGTCTTGCGCATGCGCTTCTTCTAGTACTGAAAAGCACCCACGAACATCAGCGACATCGTCAAAATAGGCGACAGCCGTGCCCTTTGGTAGGTGCCGTCGCTCTGTGCTAAAATTGGTCAACAACAGGTTCGTGTGCCCATCGGTGACATTTACGATTCCTCGTGCAACGGCGATACCGTGAGTAAATAACAAGGGGGTTACTTGGTCTGCAACTCCTTCACAATCAAACGGTACGTCACATGCGACCGAAACAAGGATACATGACCGAGGTGGGACGATCACGTCGTTTTCGATTAGACGACAGGCGTTGCGTTTCGGCGATAAGCAGTGAATTAAATCCGGAGTCCTGTGAAACGTAACCAAGCGGTCCGGGATGTTGATTATGGCGTCGTATTCCCGTAGAAAATCCATGCCTATGATTAAATCTTTACAGCATGGTGCAAGAACGACGAAAGTTGCCACGAAGGACGAACCTCCTATGGTGACTCTCGCCGTACAGCTACCAGCAGGCGTGAGCAGTTGGCCGCCCGCAGTCCTTATATGAGGTCCGGTCCAGGGAGTTTTTACTTTCTTAAGGCGAACGGCTAGAGCTTGACTCATTATCGAATAATCGGCACCAGTGTCGACTAGCGCTGTCACTTGCAGTCCGTCAACTGAAACAATAATATCGGCGCTCACAATTTCATCGGTGTTAGAGTTTGTCGGCTTCACGGCGTCCTGCGGCGGGATTATTGGGGGTTTTTCATCGTCTTGTTGGCCCGCAACCATACCCCCAGAGGTCGCCGCCGTTAGTTTCCCCGGCGTGGACTGGGCGACCTTCGTCCCCGGAGGTCAGCAAAAGTACGTCCATTCGGTGCAGATGAATGAGCAGGGGACGGAGAGCGTGACCGCCGGCCAAAATCGGTCTGGTGGTTGGACTGAGAGTCGTCGTTCAGAGTGCGCGTCGCGGGTGCACCTTGAAAAGCAGCGTCGTCGCGGCGTAGCATGTGGTCGTCACTGGTGCGTCGACCGTCAGACCAGGATTGATAAGGTCGAAATGAGGCATCGCGGTACCAGCAATGACGTGAGACATGGCCGATGCCTCCGCAGTGATAGCAGAGGGGGCGCCTAGTGACAGTGCGCCATACGTCCGTTCTTCGAATTTGCGGCCGCCTCGAAGGCTCGTCTTGTGGCGGTGACCAAAATGCAGCTGACGGCGGCTGGCGGTAGGACGGGATCGGCACAACGGGCGGATGTCTCAAAGGTTCCTCTGTCGGTGATGACCATGGTGTGGCCCTCGGTGGCTGATGGTGCGACCGCATGGGCGTCATAGCTGGTTGACGTCGGACAACGTCGGCGTAACTTAGGGGGCGCTGCTCATGAACAGGATCGCCTGCCGAGAATGTGTAACTTAGGGGGCGCTGCTCGTGAACAGCAGCGCCCCCTGTGTCGCTTGCCGAAAACGCTTGTCTAACTTCATCACGGACGATTTCAGCGACTGATGCCATGGGTGGGCCCACTGCCGGTGTCCAGAGCTTCTGAAGTTCTTCGCGAAGAATCTCCCGAATTAGATCACGGAGGGAGTTCTGACTGGCAACGGTCATTGCGGCGGAGTGGATAGGAGTGCTGGTGGGCAAGCGATCGTACTGCCTGCCTCTTAGATGGAGTGCGCGTTCAATACCAGTGGCTTCCTTTATAAAATCAGCCACGGTACTCGGTGGATTGCGCACAAGTCCGGCGAATAGTTCTTCTTTTACGCCACGCATAAGGTAGCGCAACTTCTTTTCCTCAGTCATGTGGCTTCCTCCACCAGTGTCACGGGTCAACGCGAACAAGAGACCACACGTTGAAGAAGACGGCGGAGCAGCTTCAGAATCACCAGCACAAAGACATCTTCTTCGTCTTCGAACCCCCTGTCCTACTACTCAGAGTCAGTTAATGCATATACTGTCATCGTCGTGTAAACGTCTATAGATAGAGTACGCGTCAATATGTACGTTAGTGCTTCGTGATCTGTGTATAGCTTGAACTTTGCGCCTTCCAAATGTGAACGGAAGTAGCGGACGGCTTTTAAAACGGCGAGAGCTTCTTTTTCTGTTGTGATAGTTCAATTGAGTTTTGTGGAATGTGTAGCTGTCGTACCCAACTACACGGAGCTGTTGGTTTGCTGGTCGTGATGAGTCTCTCTGATATAAGACTGCTGCCGTTCCATAGTGCGATGCATCGGTGTTCAATTCGAAGGGCAGCGCAAAGTCTGGTAAGCACAAGATAGGATCAGAAGAACTGATTCGGACCAGTTCTCGGTAAGCGTCACCACATTCTTCTGTCCAATAAAAGGGGACATCCTTCTGCGTCAATCTTGTCAGGCAGCGACTTTTCAGAGCATAATCTTGAATGAACGCTCTGAAATGGCCTGCCAAGCCTAGAAACACACGAAGTGAGTGCACATCGTACGGCTTTGCTAGTTTTTAGATGCGAGCTACCGATTCTTCTTTCGTGTTCTTCGTTGTTCCGTCCAAAACTCTACCAAGAAATGTCACCTTAGTTTTGAAGAACTCGCTTTTCTTGAAATTAACTTTTAGCTTAGCATCAGATAACGCTGCCAGAATATGAGCCAGGTGTTCTTCATGCAACGTTTCACTTTTGGAGTATATGATAATGTCGTCTACGCAAACATTGCAGAAGACTCCGATATAGAGATTCAAAACAGTGTTCATCATCTTTTGAAACCAACTAGGTGAGTTTTTCCATGCAACAGGAAGGCGATTGTATTCGTATAGGCCAAATGAAGTCGTAAATGCGGTGTATGGCTTGGCGTCTTCTTGTAGGGGCACCTGCCAGAAGCCCTTACCCAGGTCTATGCGAGAAAAGCAGGTGCAGCCTCCGGTTTCATCGATTATGTTGTCTATCCTCGGCATTGGAAAAGGAATCAACAGGGTTTGGTTATTTACTGCTCTGTAATCCGTACAGAGCCGCCAGCTGCCGTCTTCTTTTGGAGCAATGGTGATAGGTGATGAAAACGGAGATTTGAAGATTTATGTTCACGGACCCTTTTTCTAAGAGTTCGCCCAGAGACATAGATGCCTTCTGCAGAACGACAGATACGAGCTCACCTGTCGTCACGTCGACGGGAAGATCGACTGGCGGGTCTCCAGGGAGCGCGTACTTTGTGAAGACGAGGCTGTCTTTGTCTGGCTGAACGAAGAAGGTTACCCACATCATGATCGTATAAAGCCGACTGCGCCAAAATATGTAATAAAACTGCACTTAGCAGCTGCGCATTACAGACTCCATTTTGTTCTATATCACACTTCTTCTTTATTCTCTTCCCCTCCCCTGTCCCTTGCCTTATTTCAACTTCTTCTATTTGCAGGCCGCCATAGGATTGCTTCACGAATTGTTGGAGCACCCACCCTATTCTCCTGATGTGGCCCCATCGGACTACCACCTGTTCCCAAAACTCAATATCTTTCTTGGTGGGCAACGTTTTTCATCAAATAAAGAAGCGATTGCGGCTGTGAATGAGTACTTTTCAGAACTTCCACAGTCATTTTAAGGACGGGAACCTGGCTCTGGAACATCGATGGACCAAGTGTGTAGAGTTGAGAGAAGACTATGTTGAAAAATAAAAATAATTTTGAAGGTCCAAAACGCTTTTCTCTACATCAGGCCGAAAACTTTTCAGACCACCCTCGTAGATGAACTCACACGGCGGCAAAGCGCAAGAACATCCTCGATATACGATGTGTAAGACTCGCCTGGCTGCTGTTGTCGAGTATCGAGAGTTTTCTTTGCGATGGTAGAACGAACCACGGCCGTACCAAATACTTGGCGGAGCTGCTGCTTGAAGGCAGCCCAATCAGTAAAGTCTATCTCGTGGTTGAAGAACCATGTCTTCGCCACAACCGTCAGGCAGAAGGAGACGTGGCGGAGCTTGTGCGGTTCGTCCCAGCATTTAGTGGAACTTACTCGCTCGTAGTAGTCCAGCCAGTCCTCCACATCTACCCCACGAAGACAAGAGATGGGGGTCACGCTGGTGGCTGCTTAGGATGTAAGGGGTAGCTGGTGGGGTCAGAACGGTAGCGGTAGAAGTGGAGGAAGGTTCGTCCTGACACATGCTAGCGGACAGTGGGCGCAAGCGGCGGCCTGAACTAAGCCCCAGGGGGTAGACTTAGCAGGCAGAGGACTGAGGATGAAAGAGCTACCTGCACCACTTGTGACGTCTCCATTGGTACGTTTATTCGGCCCGAGTACTCGGCAGCGAACCAGCAAAAGCACACACACGACGTTGATGATCACACTGAACTGAAAATGAGGATCGAGCATCGTAGGATGATGATGATAATATACAGATGAATAAGACGTGTATAATAAACGCCCACACAATACTTCTCTCACTTACTTCGACTTGAACGCGCCCTCACATGCGTAGCCGATGCTGTCCTCCAGCTTAACTTGAAGAAGTGTCGCTTCGCCGCCCGGCAGCTGGTCATCCTCGGCCATGTCGTGTCGAAAGAAGGTGTACTCCGTGATCCGGCGAAACTACAAGCTGTTGTCCAGTTTCCGCGACCAAAGACCTTGAAACACCTGCGCAGCGTCATTGTGTTAGCGTCATACTTCCGCCGTTTTCATCCGCAATTTCGCCACCATAATAGAACCTTTAACGCAGCTTCTTAGTGGTGACCACAACTTGTCGACCTGGTCACCAGGTTGCGATGCGGCTTTCACGAAGCTGCGTCGTCTGTTGACGTCTCCCCCAATCCTGCGCCATTTCGACCCAAGCGCTCCAACAGAAATCCATACGGATGCCAGTGGCGTCGGCCTTGGTGCCGTTCTTGCTCAGAGAAAGGTTGGCTTCGATGAGTACGTCGTCGCCTTCGCCAGTCGTGCACTCACTAAACCTGAATTGAACTATTTAGTAATGATGATGTGTGGTGTTTTGTGGCGCAAGGGCCAGTTATGGCCAAAGAGCGCCATGCCAGTGTTTGTGAGTGTGCAGTGGAGCGATGAATTCTGAGAAGTAGATGAAGCGTGGCTGTAAAGGGGCCTAAGAATAATCGCTGTATAGTGCGTAAAATATACATGTACTAAAATCATGGCAATGACTAATGAGGTGTACTATGCAATGAAGAATGCACTGAGAAAGAATGACACGATATTTAAAATATTTAAGATGCAGTAATTGGCAAGAAGCACTACTGCCTAGACAGAGCCCTTGAACCACAAGGGCCTGGAGGCATGTGCAATAAAAAAATATCACAGCGGCATCCTCTGGAGAGAGGATGCGCTACGAACTAGTTGGGCTAATAACATGCAGGACCACATGGTTCAAAAAATCTACGACTGCTTTGACATTAAAAATCGGTTCTTCGCCAAGAAACATAATGGGGTGAAGCGGGACATGATATCGGTACGCTTGAGGAAAATATTTCCTTCTCTCTGTTTCAGCTTCCCGACACTCCACGAGGACATGGAGGACGGTCAGCCTCTCACCACATCTACCACAGGTTGGTGGTTCATCACCAGTAAGCAAAAAATTGTGGGTGCCATATGTATGTCCTATTCTTAGACGACAGAACAGGACATCAGTTCGTCGTGTTTTTGTTACGGGGGGCCAGAAACCTAACTGTGGTTTTATCAAGTGAAGCTATTATTTTTTTCCGCATCCCACAAGCGTTGCCAGTTCCTGCGCAGTTTATTTCGCAGGAAAGGTTTCAAATCTGTTGCAGGAACAGCAGCTGTAGGGAGATGTAATGCCTGAGATGTAACTGATGTGGCCATTTGGTCTGCTCGAACATTACCCTCAATGCCTCTATGGCCCGGCACCCAGCATATAATGACATGCTGGTTAGATATATACGCTTTACACAGAATGGAATAGAGCTCATTAAGTACAGGGGTTTTGTGTTTACAGAGTGATTGCAATGCTTTCGCAACACTTTGCGAGTCTGTAAATATGATAGTCTTTTTGAGTTTAGATTTCATTATAAACTTTACAGCCGATAATATTGCATAGGCCTCAGCCGTAAAGATACTTGTCTCCGGGTGCAGTACACCGGATTCCGAAAACGATGGACCGATGGCTGCATAAGATACCCCGGCATGTGACTTGGAAGCATCTGTATAAAACTCTGTACACGAGTATTTAGATTGGAGTTCTAAGAAATGCATTCTAATGTGTGCGTCTGGTGCGTGTTTAGTGACCTCTACGAACGATGTGTCACACTCTATGAGTTGCCAGTGCCACGGCGGCAACAGTTTCGCTGGAGCCATAGGACATTGTTCAAGCAGCGGAAAACCCATTTCCTCACTAAGATTCCTCATACGCAAAGAGAACGGCTTTCTCGCTGCAGGTCGATTATGGAAGAGTGTGGCAGCGGTCACGCCATTTATAGTTGAATAGCAAGGATGTTCAATGTTTGCTTGTACTTTCAGAAAATACGTGAAACTGTTGTATGACCGCTGCAGATGAAGCGACCACTGATTCGACTCTACGTACAGGCTCTGGATTGGACTTGTCCTGAAAGCACCGGTCGCGAGACGGATACCCAGGTGGTGGACGGGGTCTAAGATTTTTAATGCACTTGGCGTTGCTGAATTATAAATTATAGACCCGTAATCAAGGCGTGAGAGGATAAGACATTTATACAAGTAAAGCAAACACTTTCGATCACTACCCCAAGTCGTACGCGAGAGAAGCTTTAAAAGGTTCATTGTCTTCAGCATTTTGCCCTCAGATACTTAAGGTGAGGAATAAACGTAAGTTTAAAATCTAAAATCAATCCTAAAAACTTGTGCTCGCTGCTCACGGAGAGCGCATCTCCTTTGATTGCAATGCTTGGAACTGGCGTTACGCCTCTCTTGTTAGTAAGAGTACGCAAGTGCTCTTCTGGGCATTTACTTTAAAACCATTTTCATCTGCCCATTTGGACAATTTGTTTATTACAAGCTGCACTTGTCTTTCGCAGATGGCAATATTGCATGACTTGAAGGCTATTTGCACATCGTCGACATAAACGGAATAAAACATTGTTCGTGGAATGACTATATGCAGGCAGTTCATTTTACAATAAATAGTGTGCAGCTAAGCACGCCCCCTTGCTGTACACCGGTCTCTTGGGTGAAGGCCCTAGACAGGCGTTACCCACTCTTACACGGAATGTACGATTAGAGAGATAAGTTTCGATAGTGTTCAACATGTTGCCACGGACACCCATCGCCGAAAGATCTCGGAGGATTCCGTAGCGCCATGTCGATCGTAAGCCTTTCTAGGTCCAGAAATACTGAGAGACAAAACTGCGTGTGTATAAAGGCATCTCTAATATAAGACTCAATACGAACAAGGTGGTCTGTTGTGGACATACCTTCCCTGAAACCACATTGGAAGGGGTCTAAGATTTTGCCACTTTCAAGCACACAAATCAAGCGCCGATTTATCATTTTTTCAAATAACTTGCAAATACAGCTTGTCAATGCTATTGTCTATAACTAATGGCTAAGGATGGGTCCTTGCCTTGTTTATGTATAGGGATGATGACACTTTCCTTCCACGAAGATGGAATGTAACCCGCTGCGTACATGGCATTGAAAAGACTTAATAGTGTTTTTAGGGTTTCAGGGTGCAGGTGCTTAAGCATTTGGTACATGATACGATCTCCACCTGGTGCGGAGTTATTGCAACAGTTTAGAGATGCCTTAAGTTCAGCGAGCGAAAATGGTCGATTGTATGTATCATTTGCGTACATTTACGTTCGAGGGGCTGTCGCTCTGCGCGTTCTTTGAACTTCAAGAAGTGTTCTGTGTAGTGTGATGCACTGGAGATGCGTTCAAAATGTTCACCCAGGAAGTCAGCCTGATCTTCCAGGCTATCACCTTCTGTGTTTACCAAGGGGAGTGATTTTGTGTGGACGTCCTTTTAATGTGTTTACTCTGTTCCACACTTTTCTCCTCGTCTGTATAGGAATTTATACTGCAAAGATAGTGCTCCCAACTATCTCTCTTAGCACGTCGACGTGTTCTTCTGCCTTGGGATTTTGTCTGTTTGAAATTTATGAGGGTTTCGGCAGTTGGAGAGTCGCGAAGCAATCTCCAAGCCTTGTTTGTTGTTTCCGCGCCTTTCTACAATCGTCGTTCCACCATGGGATGCGACGCTTTTTGGCTAGCCCGTTAGTTTGTTGGATGGATTTTGTGGCAGCCTCGATTATGAAGCCTGTAAAGTAGGCCACAACATCGTCTATGTTAAAACCTGCAATGTCACCCTGAGCTAAATATGTTATTTCTCTGAAGAGAACCCAGTTTGCTGATTCAATTTTCCATCGGGGAACATGTGGAGAGCATTCAGTCTGTTTTGTTACATTTATGACTATTGGAAAGTGGTCACTTCCGTAAGGGTTCTTATAATGTTCCAATCAAGGTAAGGTATTAGTGTACTGGATACTATGCTCAAGTCTATTGAGAGTAGGTTTTGTGCGCAACGCTATAATACGTCGGCTCCTTCTTATTGAGTAAACATGCATCCGAGGAAAAAAAATTTCCTATTAAACGCCCTCTTCCGTCACAACGGCTGTCTCCCCACAAAGTGTTATGCGCGTTTAAATCCCCGACAACTATGTATGGCTCCGGAAGTTCATCAATGTAGTTTTGAAATTCGGTTTTTGCGGAGTTTATAATTCAGCGGGATGTATATAGAGCTAATAGTAATTAGTTATTAAACAACACCGCGCGAACAGCAACTGCCTCTAGGGGCGTACGGAGTTTTTAGTTCTCGGCAGGCAACAACTCTGTCCACTGCGATAGCCACACCACCGGATCACCGGCCGTGTCATCGCGGTCTTACGATAAATAGCATATTTTCGGAGGAAGTTTTTGCGTGTGTTTCAGGTGTGTTTCTTGAACACCAGCACCTTTGGATTATATTTATGTCGGAGTTCTTTGATGTCATCGAGGTTGTGGAGGAGTCCTCGGACATTCCACTGTAAAATTTGTGTGTCCATTTGAATGTGTTTTGTGCTGTGCATTCAAGAATACAAAGTTAGCTCGCGGGCCCTTTCCAGGCGCCGTGACACGAGATTTTTCTTTTTTGGAGCGGTCGATGGAATCGCGCCGCTCCTTAGGCGCTGGCTGCGCCCACGCTTGGTGTTGTGTCCATGTCCTCTTGCGAGGCGCTGGCACGCGCTCTTGCGAGCGGTTAGTTTGACGTGAAGGCCTCGTCTCGAGGGACGAGGCCCTGGAGGCCACCAGCCCGGAGGTCGATGGCCCCTTGTTCTGAGATGGCGAGCAGCGCTAGCTGCAGCCGCCAAGGGGGCGGATGGCGTCACCGCCGGCTCACGTTGTGTGGGCCAAACAGTCGCCGGAGGCCGTTGTGCGCTGCCCCCTGACGCGCCAAGTCGGCAAAGGTGTTCTTTGGCAGGTACACAATCCGCCTGCGTGCCTCTTTGAACGATATATTTTCCTTACTTGATTGTCACGATTTCTTTTCTTTTCTCCAGGATGGGCATGATCGCGAGTATGCGGGGTGCTCCCCATCACAGTTCACGCAGTGTGGAGTACTCTCACAATTTTCAGATGGGTGTTCTTGGGCACTACATTTAGCGCAAGTCTTGCGGCCTCGGCAGTTCTGTGAACTGTGGCCAATCTTTGGCAATTAAAGCATCGGAGAGGATTGGGGATGTACGGTCTGACCCGCATCTTGAGGTACCCAGTCTCAATGGTCTCGGCAGCGTGCTTGTTCCGAAAGTTAGAATTAGGTGCTTTGTTTCGATCTCTTTTCCATCGCGCCTCATCTTAATTCTGTTGACATTGATCACATTTTGGTCACTCCAGCCTTCTAGTAGTTCAGCTTCAGAGAGTTCCATAAGATCAGCATCGGAAACGACTCCACGAATTGTGTTTCACAGTGCGGTGTGGTGTGACTGTCACTGGGAGATCCCCGAATGACAATAGATGTGACAGTTTTTCGTGTTGTTTCTTTTCGCGGAGTTCCAGAAGGAGATCACCGCTTGCCAGCCTGGAAACTATAACCTGGACCAAAAACTTCAGTCAGTGTTTTTGCAACCAGAAAAGTGAGATCATTTTCGCTGCCTTTTCTTTTTCTCAGAATGAATCACATGAATCGAGGGAAATTCTCAGTATTTCGTCCAAAAAACTTGAAAACTTCTTCGGTGCGCCTCGTTTCAGACGGCGATCAGGGAGTTGGGGAAAGAACTTCCATAAGTATAGGTGAATGTTTCGGCAGCAGCGCCAGCCACCCACCATGGAGCCCAACGAGGGACGCTGCAGGACCTGGAAAACATAGGTCCTGCAAACGCCAGCTGTACGCCCACTATAACCATATGGAATACCAGGTTGGCTACCCACAAGGTTAACCCGAGCTGCCTGGGAAATTGGAAGTAAAATGAAGTGAGAAGAGGGCAGGATAGATTGAAAGTGAGAGAGAAAGACGAAGATTGAAGAGGACAGGAAAGGCAACTACCGATTTCCCCCGGGTGGGTCAGTCCGGGGGTGCCGTCTATGTGAAGCAGAGCCAAAGAGGTGGGTTGCCTCCGCCGGGGGGCCTGAAAGGTCCATACACCCGGCATTAGCTCAACCTCCAGGATCCCCCTTTCCCCAGACACGGCTAAGCCACGCACGGCTACGCGTGGAAGGGTCCCCCCCGTGTGCTCGGGTCCGTGGTGTCGCAACACACCAAACGCCTGCCTACGCAGACGCCCCTGCGGGGTGAACTATTCAGTAACTGAAAAGAGTGCCTGGCTATAATTTGGGCCATAACCAAATTCCGCCCGTATCTCTATGGCCGCCCATTTGACGTGATTACTGGTCACCATTCGCTGTGCTGGCTGTCGTCCTTAAAAGAACCATCCGGTCGTCTTGCTCGATGGGCGCTTCGACTGCAGGAGTACGACATTCGAGTGCTGTACCGTTCTGGCCGAAAACACTCGGATGCGGATGCCTTGTATCGTTCGTCACTGACAGACGAGGTTACCCCCCGAAGGCCCTATTGTCCGAGTCTTCCCTTGCTGTCACGGATATCCTTCTGGAGCAGATGAAAGACCCTTGGATTGTGTCAATGCTCAGTTTCTTGTCCACCGCATCGACAACCCTACCAATCGCGCCTTACGTCGCCAAACCCATCACTTCTCCATTCGCGACGGCTCTTATACCGTCGTAACTACCTCCCGGACGGCCGCAAATGGTTGCTTGTCATCCCTCGACATCTACGTTCGGATATTTGCAGCGTTCCACGACGATCCCCAGTACGCACATGCAGGTGTACTAAAGACATACGCGCGTCTACGCCTTCGTTACTACTGGCGAGGGATGTACAGATTCATCCGTCATTATGTCCGCTCCTGTCTCGTTTGCCAACGCTGCAAAGATCCCCCTCGTCGTTCAACCGCGCTCCATTGCAGCCTTTGCCTTGCCCAGCACGTGCTTTTGATCGAGTAGGCATCGACATTTATGGACCTTTGCCAACCACATCAGACGGCAACCGCTGGGTAATCGTGGCCATCGACCATCTCACGCGCTATGCGGAAACTTCCCCTTTGTCCAGCGCTTCTGCACGTGACGTCGCCTTGTTTCTCCTGCGCCACATCATCCTTCGCCATGGAGCTCCCAGGGAATTACTCAGTGACAGAGGCCGCGTCTTCCTCTCCGACGTCATCGAGGCTCTCAAAGAATGCCGCATTATTCATCGCACCACTACTACATACCGTCCGCAGACCAATGGCATGACCGAGCGCTTTAATCGATCTCTTGGCGACATGCTGGCCATGTACGTTGCATCCGACCAAACCAAATGGGACCATGTTCTACCATTTCTGACTTCCGCTTATAATACCGCCACGTAGACGACCACGGGATTTTCGCCCTTCTTTCTCCTGTACGGACGCGAACCTTTTTCCACAATGGACACTATCCTTCCGTACCGCCCTGACAACACAGAAACCACTACCTTGTCTGAAGCTGCTGCACACGCTGAAGAGTGTCGCAAGCTATGCCGTATATTTACGTCAGAAGACCAGCAACTTCAGAAGCACCATCGAGAAACTTCAAATGCTCCTGCATCCTATGCTCCTGGCTCGCTAGTGTGGCTTTGGGTTCCAGCCCCTACCCTGGACTGTCACCGAAACTCGAGTCGGAAGTACCAGGGCCCCTACCGCTATCGAGCAAACGTCTCCAGTCAACTATATCGTGGGCCGCTCGAGCTATCTTGGATCATCGCCGTCGAGGACGCGACAATGTGCATGTCCAGCGTCTCAAGCCGTACTATGACGCTGGCTTGTCCTACCCCTAGGTCGCCGGGACGGCTTCGTTTTTCGCGGGGGAGGGATAACTGTATGTGAAATAAGGAGCAGTGGGGATGTGTCTGTAGAGAGAACGACGAGAGATAAGCCTTGTATCGTGCTTGATCGGCTGTGCTACCTCTCGCTACTTTATCGTGCTAGTCGCGAACGCTGACTCCCCAAGTGCTTTGTAACATATTATATATATATATATATTAATATATACGCACGAGACAAAAAGATGATGAGTCGTATGTACAGATGATGACGACGATATGCACAAATAAAGCTCACAAGATCATGAGTCGTTTGTACAGATGACGACGACGACATGCCAAAAATGCGCTCACATACACTCGCCCCTCCCCCGCTTCAGGAAAGCGGTCAGCAAGACCAGCAAGCTAGAAAGGGTAGGTACGCCGAAATGTAGGATTTCAGGCGAGATACGTGAACGATTTCCGTAGTGCGGCGGCGGCGGTCAGTAGGTGAGCTGACATGAGTGACGCGGAAGTTAACGGCGGAAGTTCTTTGCAAAACGCTCTAGGGGCCGAGATATCTGTGGAGAAATTTTTCACAGAGCCCCGGTGCGCGAACAGGTGTCCAGAAAAGAACTTCGACTGGGCAGAACGAAGGAACGCGACGCGCGCATCATAGCGAATTTTCGTTTTGTACTGAATGGTAGTGGTGTTGGCGCGGGCAATTTCACTGCAGCGGGCGATGCGAGCAGCAAATCTTCAGGAAGAGACCCGGA